>NC_135235.1:303742630-304042630 GCF_051348905.1 Ranitomeya variabilis | reverse complement strand
TCTTTACAGCCATGTTTGTACCCACCACCGGAAGGGCACTGAAAGTATCTAGAAGAGTGTGAGAAAGTGACCGATGCCACCAGCCACCTTTACACATTACATCAGGGAACTACATGACCAGCGATTGCCTTATATTATTTTCTTATAATAAATGTCTATATTATACTGCAGCACCGTGATTATGTACCTTATGGACAGGGGTGTAGTGGGGGAGTTGTCTGTTAGAGCATATGGGTCTGCTGGGTCCAAGAGGATCCATGGTGCTGAAGAGCCACTTTGATTTGGCTAGGAAACCGAACTGAACCACTGTACTATTCGAAGGAAAGCCTAGATCTGCTTGTAGGAATAGTGGTGCCTTTGGATTAACGAGGACCTGTCACCGGGTCAAAAGTGGCCAGTTTTTGCTCTTGTTTTATTCCTGCTGATTCCCTCAGTATTCCTCCATTATTATTTTTTTAATATACAGTACAGATCCAGAGATATGTGCCTTTTCATCAAGGCTATGCCAAACCACTGACTCTGACTCCTCAATTTCCCTGACTTCGAACTCCGACTCCACAGCGCTGCCTCACTACTGAGCATGTGCATAAAGTGCAGCACAGATTCATCTAAACTAAAAGCCGAGATCCTTAGATCAGGAAAACAACAGACATTTATGGGACATTTTATTTCTTTCCCAAATTATTGTCAAAACATTTACATCTCATCCTGCAATGAACTACTCAACCCAATTTTTTATATATTAAAGGAGGCAGTCTGTCCATGTTATACCGATTCCAACTCGAACTCTACTCCACCAAAATGGACACCGACGCCACGACTCGACTCCATAGCCCTGCTTTTTATTGAGTGATAATTTTTATGTTCTTTTACAAGTGGGCTGTGCTCACAGGGTAATAATGTAGAGCAGCCTAAAGTCACACCCCAGAGCATCCTCTGAGCGCGCCAATTTGGTAAAGACCATAAAAATTAGCATTGACTATCACTGGAAAAGCAGAACCAGAATACTTAGGGGAGCCACAGGAATACAATAAGAGCAAAAACTGTCATAAGGGGTTCCATGGATTCCGATATTCTCTTTGATATAAGAAGTCTTGAAAACCCCTATAACACTGTTATTGCATTGCTGACAGAGAATGCCCCCATCATGATAACTGCTTGTAAATTTATTTTCCTCCTGAAAAAAAAACACATTATTGTTAAAAATAATAATAAAAAAAAAAAATCGTGCTATTCTCACCTTCCGGCGGCCCCCGCAGCCTTCCCTATCCTCGCGATGCTACCGGCAGCTCTCGTTCCCAGTAATACCTTTCGAAATGACCCCAGATGACGTAGGATCACGCGAGACCGCTACGTCATCACAGGTCATTGTCGCAAAGCATCACTGGGAACGGGAGCTGGCGGGAGCATCGCTAAGACCTGTGCTGGATCCGAGGGCCGCCAGAAGGTGAGTATATAACTATTTTTTCTTTTAAATTTTTTTTTAACAGGAATATGGTGCCCACACTGCTATATACTATGTGGCTGTGCTATATACTATGTGGCTGTGCTATATACTAGGTGGGCTGTGCTATATACTTTATGGCTGTGTTATATACTATGTGGCTGTGCTATATACTATGTGGGCTGTGTTATATGCTACGTGGGCTGTTATATGCTACGTGGCTGTGCTATATACTACGTGGCTGTGTTATATACTATGTGGGATGTGTTATATGCTACTTGGCTGTGCCATATACTTCGTGGCTGTGCTATATACTACTGTGATATATACTACGTGGGCTGTGTTATATGCTACGTGGCCGTGCTATATGCTGCGTGGCTGTGCTATATACTATGTGGCTGTGCTATATACTACGTGGCTGTGCTATATACTACGTGGGCTGTGCTATATACTACGTGGGCTGTGTTATATACTTCATGGTTGTGTTATATACTACGTGGGCTGTGTTATCCGCTGCGTGGGCTGTGTTATATGCTGCGTGGGCTGTGTTATATGCTGCATGGGCTGTGCTATATACTTCATGGCTGTGTTATATACTATGTGGCTGTGCTATATACTATGTGGGCTGTGTTATATGCTACGTGGGCTGTTATATGCTACGTGGCTGTGCTAAATACTACGTGGCTGTGTTATATACTATGTGGGCTGTGTTATATGCTACTTGGCTGTGCTATATAGTTCGTGGCTGTGCTATATACTACGTGGGCTGTGTTATATGCTACGTGGCCGTGCTATATGCTGCGTGGCTGTGCTATATACTATGTGGCTGTGCTATATACTATGTGGCTGTGCTATATACTATGTGGCTGTGCTATATACTACGTGGCAGTGCTATGTACTACGTGGCTGTGCTATGTGCTACGTGGGCTGTTATATGCTATGTGGCTGTGCTATATACTATGTGGCTGTTCTATATACTATGTGGCTGTACTATATACTACGTGGCTGTGTTATTTGCCCATTTTTCACTTTTACAAATGTTCTACGTTAATACTTTCTAATGTTTACTTTAAAAAGTTGTCCATTAAAAAATTGTCATATTCAATGCAGTTTTTTCTTTGCAGCAAGTTTAGCTAATAATAAAATGCCTACTGGTAACTGAGGAAGAGGGAGTAGGTCACAAAGATTTGCATATAGAGGGTTGACTTATATAAAGCCCCTCTGCTGTATGGTATTGTAGAATTTACAATAGCTATCACTCATGTAAGAAGTGAAATCTGGCATTGTAGTATACCTATATATCTCTGCTGTATCTGTGCATCATGAATCGTGGTATGCGTTAAAGGGGGGGCCCACTGAGACTCTTTCGCCCGGGGCCCTCAAAAACCTGGAGCCGACCCTGGTTTTAAGAAAGAGCAGGTAACACCCATGGGTGTGTAATATACTCAGGGGTCCACATATTGTGCCTCAAGGCGTTTCCCCCTCCAGATGAAGGTTCCTCAGGAGGCTCATGGAGAAAAATGGCAAATGTGCATTTCAGCTTCAAATGCGAGTGATGAGTCCTCAGATAGACGCAGGTATAAATATCCCCTAATTGATGACGTCACATCATTAATGGTCACTAGAGGTTGCAGTTCAGTCTATGTTTTTGCCCTCTATATGCTCCTGCGCATGCGTCCAATATATTATGTGCATGTGTATACATGCAGTCACTGACACAGGGAATGATTTTTTGAACCGAAACACACAGCCAGGTTAAGTAAGGTGTGGCGCCGTAAGAAGCATTTCAATTTCCTGGAGTGGCCTAGCCAGTCACCAGTCCTGAACCCAATAGAAAATCTTTGGACGGAGCTGAAACTCAATGTTGCCCAGCGACAGTCTTGAAACCTGAAAGATCTAGAGAAGATCTGTATGGAGGAGTGGGCCAAAATCACTG
Source organism: Ranitomeya variabilis (assembly GCF_051348905.1). Taxonomy (NCBI): domain Eukaryota; kingdom Metazoa; phylum Chordata; class Amphibia; order Anura; family Dendrobatidae; genus Ranitomeya; species Ranitomeya variabilis. Next base: position 304,039,250 of record NC_135235.1, on the reverse strand, counting down.
CTGCAGTGTGGTGCAAACTTGGTTCAGAACTACAGGAAACGTCTGACCTCTGTAATTTCAAATAAAAGTTTCTATACCAAATATTAAATTCTGTTTTTCTATTGTAACAAATACTTATTTCCTGCAATAAAACGCAAATTAATCATGTAAAAATCATACAATGTGATTTTCTGAATTTTTTTTTTTTAGATTTTGTCTCTCACAGTTGAAGTGTACCAACAATACAATTAAAAAACACGAAAATTGAGCTTAACTTGAGTTGGTACACATGCAGAAGTTAAACGCATGTTCACATTGGCCACAAAACATTAAAACCTACCAGAAAAAAAAGTAAGCAAATACTCTGATGTAACTGAGTAAAAAAAGCAAAAGTGCATTTAAATAACACAGTTTTTAGTAATACTGTTTTTTGATTAAAAAAAAAAAAATAGCACAAAAGCCATCCCACCGCGTCAAGGTAACTCTGATAGGGACGGTCCTACATTGTCTAATATTAAAACCTTACCAAGTGTCATTGTTGACCTCAGTGTGAATAAGGGCAGACAAAAGAATTACTAAAAACTCTGTAATACAAATTACAGACCTCTCCATTCTTTGTAGGTGGTAAAACTTGTAAAATCTGCAGTGTACCAAATACTTATTTTTCCCACTGTACCTTAGAGGGAATCTCAACACTTTTTTGGGCTACCAGGTAAAAATATCATTGAATTTAGTGTCACCTATGCATTACAAGTACTTTTGATAACCCTTGACTCCCCACGTATGATCCATAAATACCTTTTTTATTCCTCCCGCGCTGTATGTTAATATGGTCGGTCTGGTCCGATGGGCGTGGCTTATTTTCCGTCTCTCCCCTCCTCGCTTGCTCTACGTATTCCTTTCGGTGAATTTCTGCGATCGCGTAGCGTTTCCACGCGTGCGCATTCAAATACATGCGCAGTATGCTTTGCCCAACTGTGGGCAAAGCATAAAATCATTATGGCGCATGCGCAATACTGTTTTTTGGCTTTTTCGGCAAAGCTGGAATGGCATCGGCACCAGAGGTGAGCATAATTGTTATTATTTAAAGGAAACCTGTCACCCCCAAAATCGAAGTTGAGCTAAGCTCACCGGCATCAGGGGCTTATCTACAGCATTCTGTAATGCATTCTGGAATGCTGTAGATAAGCCCCCGATGTATCCTGAAAGATGAGAAAAAGAGGTTAGATTATACTCACCCAGGGGCGCTCTCGGTACGATGGGCGTCGCGGTGCGGTCCGGGGCCTCCCATCTTCTTACGATGACGTCTTTTTCTTGTCTTCACGCTGCGGCTCCGGCGCAGGCGTACTTTGTCTGCCCTGTTCTGGGCAGAGCAAAGTACTGCAGTGCGCAGGCGCCGGGCCTCTCTGACCTCGCAGCGTGAAGACAAGAAGATGACATCATCGTAAGAAGGTGGGAGGCCCCGGACCGGACCGCGACGCCTATCGGACCGGACCGCAGCGGGACCGCCCCTGGGTGAGTATAATCTAACCTCTTTTTCTCATCTTTCAGGATACATCGGGGGCTTATCTACAGCATTACAGAATGCTGTAGATAAGCCCCTGATGCTGGTGGGCTTAGCTCACCTTCGATTTTGGGGGTGACAGGTTCCCTTTAACTTGGAGAACTATAGGGATTCAGAAGGGGTTTTCCGATTAGTGGACAATTTCTTTAATAGTTTTAACGCTATCATTGTTTGAAGGAAAGCAAGGAATTTATAAAGTCTACAAGTAAAATGTGGCTGCAATTATTAATGAAAGTTAATTGTGAAATTAATGCACTAATGAAGCTGTGCTCAGAGTTTGACATTTTCTTTAAGTCAAGTAATAGTGAGATTCTCTTATTATAAGTAGAGTAACATTCTGATAATCTGGCAATTTGGAAAATTAGCGTGAACAACATATTCCAATCCACATACAATTCCTCGCATGTCTAGGTGTAGATGTTGGATTTTGTTTCGAGATCTTCTGGCTTCTTCTTCTTGTACCTCTGATCTGGAGCTTAATTTCTGTTGTTTGTAAATGACCTTTATTGTTCTGACAATGTGAACGTGTGCGATGCAGATGTCCTGGGCTCCAGCTGATTAATGAATGTTCTGCTAAATTGTCTAGACTGAAATCAGGAGACATAATTAATACCCAGGGTGGGAAAGTGTTATAAGACGGCAACTGCAGAACGGAGGAGAAAAAAACCCACAACTGTGATGATGCTACAGAAGACAAAAATTACAGAAAGCATCCTACGTGTAAACAGATTCTGATGTCTCAGCGCAATTACGTCACTAAGTGGCGTCCTGTACGCTGAGATGTGCGACGTTTCAGAAGACCAGCTGGTGCTGCAGAGACCAGAGCAGCGGAGGTACAGGGAGGTGAGGTGAGTATTGTACTTTATTGTTTTTTTTTAGAACCCTGTGTGCATATAAAACTGTATGGAGGGCCATTGAGGGGATATATTATACTGTACAGACAATGGGGGATGTATTATACTGTACAGACAATGGGAGGATGCTTTATACTGTATGGACCATGGGGGATGCGTTATACTGTTCAGACAATGGGAGGATGCTTTATACTGTATGGACCATGGAAGGATCTATTATACTGTATGTGCCATGGGGGGATATATTATGCTGTATGGTTAATAGGGGGATGTATTATACTGTACAGACAATGGGAGGATGCTTTATACTGTATGGACCATGGGGGATGCGTTATACTGTTCAGACAATGGGAGGATGCTTTATACTGTATGGACCATGGAAGGATCTATTATACTGTATGTGCCATGGGGGGATATATTATGCTGTATGGTTAATAGGGGGATGTATTATACTGTACAGACAATGGGAGGATGCTTTATACTGTATGGACCATGGGGGGATGCGTTATACTGTATGTACCATGGGGGGGATATATTATGCTGTATGGACCATGGGGGATGTATTATACTGTTCAGACAATGGGAGGATGCTTTATACTGTATGGACCATGGAAGGATGTATTATACTGTATGTACCATGGGGGGATATATTATGCTGTATGGATAATAGGGGGATGTATTATACTGTACAGACAATGGGAGGATGCTTTATACTGTATGGACCATGGAGGGATGTATTATACTGTATAGACAATGGGGGATGCTTTATACAGTATGGACCATGGGGGAATGCATTATACTGTATGGACCATGGGGGGATGTATTATACTGTACAGACAATGGGAGGATGCTTTATACTGTATGGACCATGAGGGGATGCATTATACTGTATGTACCATGGGGGGATATATTATGCTGTATAGACCATGGGGGGATGTATTATACTGTATAGACAATGGGGGATGCTTTATACAGTATGGACCATGGGGGGATGCATTATACTGTATGGACCATTGGGTATGCAGTATACTGTATGTACCACAGGGGGGATGTATTATGCTGTTTGGACCATGGGTGATGTATTATACTGTATAGACAATGGGGGGATGCATTATACTGTATGGACCATTGGGTATGCAGTATACTGTATGTACCACAGGGGGGATGTATTATGGTGTATGGACCATGGGGGATGTATTATACTGTATGGACCATGGGTGGATGCGATATACTGTATGGACCATGGGGGAATGCTTTATACTGTATGGACCATGGGGGATGCGTTATATGGGACACGGGGTGCATTATATTATATGGGACATGGAGTGCATTATGCTGTATAGAGGACTTTGTAGGGCTATTAAAATATTTGAAGGCTTACGTGGGAGTCTTTAAAGGGAACCTGTCAGCAGGATTGTGCACAGTAACCTACATACAGTATCAGGTTGGCTACGTTATACTGAGTAAAACTATACCTTGGTTGATGAAATCCGTCTAGTGGTTGTTTCTTAATGTTTATTTTCAGTTTTTGGTTGATGAGATTCTCGTGTCCTAAGGCGGGGTTGGTTTATGTAGTGCTCTGATTAGGTATTCATAATACAAACTGCTGACAGGTCGCTGATCCCTCACTGACCTGCCCCCTGGTTTGCATAATGAATATCATCACATAATGAATAAAAAAAAAAAAACCGCTTCTGCAGGCAGTTGCTGGCCGTGGCACCTGCGCTGCAGCATAATCGCATGGCTAATGTGCACTTTTATCCCTTTTTTCAGATTTACTTGAGTGAGGAAAAAAAAATCATTTTGAAAATGGCGCCAGCGCAGTAGCAGCTATTGGTTTGTATATATCCGATAGCTGCTGTTGCGCCATCTTGCTGGAGAAGAAAGAAAAAGCCCCCCAGCAAGATGGCGCTTCCTGCGCAGAGGCAGCTCTCGGAGATGGCGCAGGTGGCACCATCTTGGTGGAGGACATTTTTTCTTCTCCAGCAAGATGGCGCCGCCAGTGCCTGCGCAACAGCAGCTATCGGATATATACATACTGACAGGTGCTACTGCGCTGACGCCATTTTCAAAATGACTTTTCTTTTTTTTTCCTCGCTCAATTAAATCTGAAAACAGGGATAAAAGTGCACATTAACCATGCAATTGTGCTGCAGCGCAGGTGCCACGGCCATCACCTGCCTGCAGAAGCGTTTTTTTTTTTTTCAGTATGTGATGGTATTCATTATGTAAACTAGGGGTAGGTCAGTGAGGGATCAGTGACCTGTCAGCAGGCTGCATTATGAATAGCTAATCAGAGCATGACATACACTGACCCCACCTTAGGGCACAAGCATATCATTAACTAAAAACTGAAAATAAAGATTAAACAAGAACCACAAGACGGATTTCATCACCCAGGTATCATTTTATTCAGTATAACGGCACCGACCTGACACTGTCTGTCGGAGACTGTGCACAATCCTGCTGACAGGTTCCCTTTAAATAGTATGAAAACTATTATACAGTGTGAAAGTTTTTTGCAGGGTCCATCATACTGTGTGGGGGCAATATACAGTGTGGAGAGGTATGGAGCCATTATACTACATGGAGGGCTGTGTGGGGGTCACAGTGACACAGGCGCAGTGAGCGCTGGCCGTCTTTCCTCATATGCAGCCCAGCTGACTGCGCCTGCGCGGCCCCCCTGCTTGTGATTCCCAGCCCCGCAATGTGAATAAATCATAAGTCACAAGCAGGGCGGCCGCGCAGGCGCAGTCAGCTGGGCTGCATATGAGGAAAGACGGCCAGCGCTCACTGCGCCTGCACCAGGCAGGGGAAAAGAGCGCAGGCGCCGGCTACTTTTGAAAACAGCGGTGAGGAGGAGGCTGAACCCGGCGCCAAGAAGATGTGAGTGACAGCAGTGTGCTGTTTGAAGCAGGGGGGAAACGCCGGCCCACTTGACTGAGGACCAGGTACTTCAGACAAATTACAAAACTGATTATTTCTGCAGTTACAGCACCCCGGACTAAAAGAGCCACCTTGTCAGAATGCAGCATTACTGCTGCACAAGGTGGCTCTTTTAGTTTGAAACGACTGGGGGGGGTGACAGGTTCCCTTTAAGTGTTAGAAGGACAAAATTCAGGAGTTTGTTGTTCCTGTAGGACATCCACTACATCACCCATTAACTAGTAAGTGAACGCTGGTGGACATCCAGGAACATAGACCATTCTGTGTAAACTATCGGGACTCTTTGGTGTAGTCTAGGAACTGAGCTTCTGTCTAAGGCCACCGTCACACTTTGAGTATTTGGTCCGTATTTTACCTCAGTATTTGTAAGCCAAAACCAGGTTAGGAACAATCAGAGGAAAAGTATAATAGAAATATGTCATCATTTCTGTATTTATCACCCACTCCTGGTTTTGGCTTACAAATACTGAGGTAAAAAACTCACAAAATACTGAATGCGTGAATATGGTATTGGAGACCATTTTCTGCAGCATTCAAAATGACACCCACTGTTTTATAACAGCAACCCCCCAAAAATACAGGCAAATAATGCAGACTATGCTGATCTCTATACTTATTCTTTACTTTTCTTTTACACTTAGTATACTTGATTTGGTACGGTTTAATAATACTTGTCAGGGGTTAACATTTGTTACTCCCCTTACTACAGTACCTTGTCCTACCAGTAAATGGCCTTATAGAGGCTGACACATGTCTCTGCAGGTTTCACGTCCATGGGCCCTCCTTTGTGATTGCATGTAATGGCAAAGCTTTTCTAAGCCATTGATTTTGGTGACCCTCAGTATCTCAGAATGATGAGATGTGAATATTATTTCTTTTTGTAGGATAAGTAGAAGTTTCGGAAATTTCTGGGCTTGATTGCAGTAAAGCAGTCATTACGCAGAAATGGTGACAGACTTTTTTGGCTATTGTCATGGAAATGACAGCATATTCTGGACATTTTATGCAAAGAATCTAATAAAATGTCTCCATCTTAAGCCCGGTGCTCATGCCGTGTGAGACATTTGTGATACGATGACCATTCTACCTACGCAGGAACTGGCAAAATACCATAGATTGGGGACTGGATGGATCAATCATCGTCTGAATTTTTAGTAGCTTATGGGGGCTGTCTGGACATATAGTATTAATGACCTATCCTTAAGATGGATTACCAATATCAGATTGGTGGGGTCTAACATGCAGCACCTCCACCCATCAGGTGTTATAAGCTCTGGTGGCAGCCTGATGTAACCATGTATGAAGATGAACAGCAAAGCTCCATTCAACGTGTAGCAACCACTGCAAATCTGGCCACCGCTAGAGCTAATAACTGGTGATACTATTGTTGGACCTCCCAAATCTAATTTTGATGACCTACCCTAAGGACCAGCCAAAGGCCTTGTTCACACATATTCAATGTTCGATCAGTTTTTTACCTCAGTATTTGTTACCAAAGCCAAAACCAGGAGTGGAACAATCAGAGAAAAAGTATAATAGAAACATGTCACCGCTTGGTTTTGGCTTACAAATACTGATGTCAAATACTGACCAAATACTGAACATGTGAATGTGGCCTAAGGTGCACTGACTGCCACGTTATAAAAAATAGCTATCAAAGATAAACTGTAATATACTCGTGTATAAGCCGAGATTTTCAGCACATTTTTTTGTGCTGAAAACGCCCCCCCTCGGCTTATACACGTGTCATCGTCCAGAAAGCCGTCGGGGGGAGGGGGAGCGGGGAGCCGGCGGCTGTAGCACAGTGACAGCTGCTGAAGCCAGGTTCCAGAAGACATCAATACTCACTGTCTGTTGCCGGCAGCTCTTTCCTGTTCCTGTGCTGAGCAGTCACGTGGTACCGCTCATTAAGGTCATGAATATGGACGCGACCACTCCCATAGGTGTGAAGCGCATATTCATGACCTTAATGAGTGGTACCACGTGACAGCACAGCACAGGAAGAACTGCCACGTCGGGACAATGGAGATGCAGGGACATTCAGCAATGGAGCGAGGAGGGTGAGTAGGAAGGGGGAGCCGAGCATACAAGGATGGGATCGGGGGAGCCGTGCCATGCATACAAGGATGGGACCGGGGGAACCGAGCCATGCATACAAGGATGGGACCGGGGGAGCTGAGCATACAAGGATGGGACCGGGGTAGCTGAGCTATGCATACAAGGATGGGACCGGGGAGCCGAGCATACAAGGATGGGACCGGGGGAGCCGAGCCATGCATACAAGGATGGGACCGGGAGAGCTGAGAATACAAGGATGGGACCGGGGGAGCTGAGCTATGCATACAAGGATGGGACTGGGGGAGCCATGCATACAAGGTTGGGACCAGGGGAGCCATGCATACAAGGATGGGACCAGGGGAGTTGAGCATAGAAGGATGGGACTGGGGGAGCCGAGCCATGCATACAAGGATGGGACGGGGGAGCCATGCATACAACAGGGGGAGCCACACAGGACGGGGGGAACCACGCATACCGGGATAGGGATGAGGGGACAATGCATACCCGGCTTATACTCGAGTCAATAAGCTTACCCAGTTTTCCTTGGCCAAATTAGGTGCCTCGGGTCGGCTTATACTCGAGTATATACGGTGACTTAATAACCCAAAAAGATGGACACCAGGAGGATGAAGTGCCCCATCGTGACTTAGTATCACTCCACTAACCGGCACAATCAGCTTTGTCCACTGAAAGAGCTTGTTCATGATTAGAAAAACATGGCTACTTTCTCTTCCCAAAAAATGAGAGTTCCACCTGTCTACAGGTTGTGTTCAGTCCAGAGTTGCAAAACCAGAGACAACCTGCAGACAGGTCAGGCATTTTTTTTGTTTTGTTTTATAAAAGCATTAATGTCTTTGTACTCCTGGATAACCTTGTGTGATGCAGTGACCCCTGTGGCAGCTAGGGGGCGCTGTGTGTGCTCCTTGGGATATGCATGGAGGCGTATTTGTTGTTATAATGGTGGTGAAACAGTGATTGGCAGAATTGTGAGTGGCCGATATGTGTCGCAGAGGGAGTCTGCGTGGTAAGTCTGATACAATGTTATTGTTCTGGGACCTGTAGTCCCTCAAGAGTGTGTATATGTATGGTGTAGTTGTAAGGGAGACTTACTAGGCTAGTTATGTGAGATGGGCGCGACAAACTAGCCACACATCCACACTCCCACCTAGGGGAGTGGTTAAGGGTATATAATGTGACCAGGGTGTGGGTCACATGTTCTTGTGTGGTTCCAGTGTTTGGACCTGAGTGGTGAAGGTCCTGGAAGTATGTGTTGGATTTCCTGGGAGTAGGAGTCCTGAAGAGCACATGCTAATGGTGCAAGGTCCTGGAAGCCTGTGTTGGATTTCCTGGGAGTAGGAGTCCTGAAGAGCACATTGTGGGGCTTCAGACCTGGTGGCCTGGGGTGTTGGACTGACATCCTGAATAGCACCTGGACAGGTCACATGCCTGGGATGTTGGACGAGGTCCTGAATAGCACCCGGACAAGTCATATGCCTGGGGTGTTGGACGAGGTCCTGAATAGCACCCAGACAGGTCACATGTGCGGTTCATGTGTTGGATTTCCTGGGAGTAGGAATCCTGAGGAGCATATGCTAGTGTGTTGGACGGTCCCATGTGGGATGGACGTCCTGAATAGCACACTGGGCAACCTGTATTGGAAGACCTGGGAGTAGGCTTCCTGAAGAGCACAACCTGTGTTGGATTTCCTGGGAGTAGGAATCCTGAAAAGCACATGCCAGTGTGTTGGACGGTCCCATGTGGGATGGATGTCCTGAATAGCACACAGTAAGACTATGATTCTGGATGGTCTGTGTTGGGGAAGCTATCGTCCTTCGGTGGCTCTGGACTGACTGTTGTGTGCCGGCCAGGCAAGTTGGTGAACCCCGTAAAGGCAGTTTCCCCAGGAGAGAGGACTGACGAGGAGTCAGCAGGTGGAGCAGGAGCTCCCTTAAGGTACCATTGACTGTTGGTGCTTGTGAGAGTCTATGAACTGTGTGGTCTCCCACGGCAACTGAACGGAGTGAGGTTCAGCGTGTTTAGAGACCGCGATCCAGTGTCATATGCGCTGTATGTGACTTGGGACATTGGGGAACTGTACGGCGTACGGACACCCATGGGAACTGGACGAAGTGAGAGGTCCAGCATGTTTAGTGTCCGTGTGTCAAAGCCGTATATGAAGTGTTTAAGATAAAGTTGCAAGTTAATATCACCAGTTGGTGCCTGTTGTGTTTCATGAAATGTATAATATGAACTATGCAAACCCGGTTTATGACACTTTAATAAACCGTATTGACTGTTTTGTGTGAAAAATCGTGCCTGACTACGTTAATCCCGTGCCAAGCGAGTGTCCCCTAATACACTCAGTGAGAGCAATCTTACACTTGTTAATATTTTATGAGGAGTGACCAACTACATGTAAAAGACAAAATATAAATTTTGAATAATATTGAAATAAATGGTATTTATGAAAAAGTGAGAGCACCTCAAGCTCATGTACTGATTGATACCACTGTAGGATTTAATTTTTAAGGGGCCAAGGGAATATGTGCCATAGAGACAAGTCATACGGCTGCTATGGGACCCCTGGATAGAGGAGGCTCATTCCAGGTTCTATTGTCCCCATTTAATGTACGTTAATGGCCTGCACAGAGATCGGGGCTACAATCGCTCTTAGAATCCGCTGCTAAAAAACACCTTATTTTTACATTTGCCCATTGTTCACTAAAGGTTTTTGTAAACATTGCCCACAGGACAGATTTTATACTACATCTAACCAATATACTATTTTTCATTCCACCCTATTAAAGGAGTTTTTCTGCGTGAGACATATATGTGAGATATATGATCAATGGGGGTCTCAACACCCGTTCTCCCGACCAGTCACAATAGATCTACCATTGCTACTGACTGCGATCAGGATTATTTGGAGCAGCATGGTCGTGCTGACGCTCCATTCATTGTCTATGGGACTGAAGGAGATGTAATAATAAATAGGGTGTCAGCGTGCCGATATGACGTTTAATTCAATATTGACTGCAGTGATGAGTAGTAGCAACATCCCCAACCATTACACATAATCTATCTCCTATCAGCAGAAAATGACCTTTTGTTCTAATCAGGTTTTTGTGTTACATGTATTTTTTTTTTTTTTTTAATTTTGGCATTTTTTTTTTCATATGACAATTTTTTTTTTTTAAGAAAGAAAAAAAAATGGCAATCTTGCAATTTTCACATTGCCCACTGTGGTTACTTTAGACTTGTACTTCCTGTCCTTTCAGGAAGAGTTTTCAGCAGACTTCGTATCATCAGAGGCAGGATTACAATGTCAGGCAACACTTCTTTACACAACTGATAACACAGGATCCACCAATCACAGTAGACGATGTCATAGCTGGCATCACAATGACATTTGCACACTCTCATTAGGCATATCAGTGTAAACCTTAGGTTTGAGGTCCGTTTATTGTGGCTAATAAACATGTGGATTTCCTGAAACAAGAGGAAGTTAGAATCTAAAGTAGCCAGTGTGAAAATTGGAAGATTTCTATTTTTATTGTTAATCTAGATGGTCTGACAATAGAGAAACCGAACAATACATCTTGTCCTGTGACCAATGACTGTAGCTCAAGTCCTCCTAATGCAAACTGAGACTGATTTAGTAAAGTACCGTAAATGAGCGATTAACCTAGATATCGATATGTCTACATAGCAAAACTTTGGGTAAAGTTTGCTAAGACTAGTGTTTTATACTCCACTGTATTAAAAAACAGTATATTGGAATAAAATTAGCTAAATTTGTCTTCCCATATGTGGTGCACTTTTGCCTGTCCATGTGCCAAAAATGAAATTCTACTTCAACTTTAACTCAAAATTCATAAATATATTTGTCGGTCAAGGGAAGGTCTCACACAGTAAATCCCACCCATTTTTCTCATCTTTCTTGAAAAATGTCAAGAGAAATATAAAACAGCAGCATTCACATATTTAAGATATATCTAAGTTACTCTATGGAACTGGTATAAAGCCAATTAGCCAATTCCTTCTTGGTTTTTTTTTCTTCTAGAATTGATGCAATTGATTTTTACACTTTTTGAGCTTAGAGAAAAACTTTATAACTACCTTATTATGGGGGCCTAAGATGCAGCTCATTACTTTTTCTAAGGACCATAAATGCACTACCCTCAAAGGGATGGAAGAAAAAAGACACAAGTGGCCAATTGCTTCTCTATACTAACTGGTGTGACAGGTGGGCATTGACTTCAGTGATTAGTTAGACCAGTCCAAGAGCTGATTAAAAAGGACCTTTCACCAGGTAAAATTTGTCCAGTCTTATCTCTTAATTTATTCCTGGTGGTCCCAAAGTCTACTGTTTTTTTTTTTATTATTATTTCTATTTTTAATCTACCATATGGTTCTAGAGATATTGGCATTTTCATTTAGTGTTGCTTTTCATGGTCTTTACAAGTGGACGTGGCTCACAGGATCCTCTGGGGCGTGTCATCCTGTGAGCCTTGCCCCTTTTGTAAAGACCAGAAAAATTAGCTTGAAATAAAAAGGACCATACCTCTGTTTAAAAAAAAAAGCAAACAAAACCAAAATACTTATGGGAGTAGCAGGAATTAATAAAAGCACAAATTGGCCTCTTAACTAGTGATAGGAACTCTCTAAGAATATAAAATAGTCCACAATTGTATCCACAGTATATATCACCAATACAATCCAATAGGTTATTTATGGATCATTCTATCAATAATACACCAAACAAGCCGCAAGTTATTGGCTCCGAAATCATCTTTATATGTGGTTGTCTTCTCTTGGACCCTTGTGGCCTGTTACCCTTGTGGTAGACCAGTGCGACCTTGCAGTCAGTGTGAAATATTTCAGCAGACGAGTAAGCAACCACTTTCCCTGGCAAAAATATGTGATCACTCAGCAGAAGACCAGATTATAGTATAGTCTTTACTTGGGTAAAGTCAGCAAAATCCTAATATATTAGGGGTGAAGTAGGTTAATTAATACGATAATTTTCTACTGCTCAATTTTGGCCATTATTTGAAACCTGGGTGATTAGAAACACCACTCATGTTCCCCCAAAATATTCTGCATGGTATGATCCAATAACTCAACTTTTTATTTTACAAATTTTTATTTTCAGTTTCTGGATGTAATACTTGTAACAGACACAGTTTAATATTTTATTATGAGGTTCGTGTTCTGAATTTTGTGTTGCATTAGCCATGACTCTAGTGTCGCAAAGGATGTGGTATCTGTAATCTCTGACCTTGACGCCTTGGAGAAGTCTTGCTTTCCTCATTTTGGAATATGCTGCTGGCATCTTTTAGAGCTCATACCCACATCTATTTTTTCAGAAAAAAGGTTATACTTTGATCATTCACTGAATCCGAGTTACAAATGAAATATATGGGTCCCCATGTATCACATCAATATGAGAAGCAAATTGGACTGAGCTTCAGTGCGCGGTACAGCCACGTGTATGGACGAAAAACTGTGTAAGCAATAGAAGGTACTCCCTCATTGTGATGATTGGTGGGTCAGAAGAAGTACTGATGATCTGTCCTAAAGAAGTATAAAAATCAAAGTGAGACCAGTCTATGTTTGGGTGGTGGGCCTGGCAAATGTTATATTTTGGTTCACCCCAAAGGTCTTTAATGGGGTTACGATCAAGACTCTTTGTAGGCCAGTCAAGTACTCTCACATCAAGTTTTCAAACCATTGTACATCAGGGCATTATCATAATAAAACAGAAGAACATTACTATAAAGTTGACATAGTGTTGTGCTCAGGCCATTCTTTATAACAGTAGTCGCCAACCTGTGGCTCACCGGCTCTTTCAAAACTGCAACTCACAACCTGTGGCTCCTGAGCATGCAGGGAGTGAAGGTGAAAGGTGGCAAAGTCTTTAAAAGGGAAATGTACTTTAGGCAAACTTTAGATAAAAGAATGGATACATTTGTTTCCTTCCCCACTTATCAACCACTTCTCCTTCTCCCTCCCCTGCCTCCTGAACTTATCATCCTTGCTGAAAAAGCAAACCGCTCATCTCCATCTTGCTCAGACAAGATGAACTACCAGCTCTATGGAGAGAGCAGCAGAGCAAGGAAGTAGGCAGAGAGAGACACAGAAAGATTGTGTTGAGCTTTCTAACAAGTCTTTTACCTAATATCAGAGCTGATTCACATTGATACTGCTCAGGACTGCTGTATATTATCCTCAAATCTGCTGCTTCTCTCTGTGTGCTAAATAGGAAAGAAGAGCAGGAATCTCCTCTATCTCTGTGCTGTGATAGGTAAGAGAGAAATGATATCCGCTTGTCTTCTCTAATCAGCCCAGAGTCAACTACAAAGTAAGAGGTAGAACTTGCAGACGGGAAAACTCATGAAACTGTAGGCTACAAATCATATAATGCCCAGAAATTATATAATTTCTCATGTACATACAAAGAAAAACGTCAAGAGATTTCATGCCTGTGTAATCACCTGATAGCCAGCTAGATATATAGGCTGCCCATAGGTAGAATGGTCCTGGTTTCTTGACTTTACACAGTTGGGATGTGGCCAGGTGATTGATCTTTCGAGCATCTCTTTTTCTAGCACAGGTTAGAAGATTAGTGCAACCATCTGGTTGCTGTAGACCACTGGTCCACGTTTTTTTTTCTTCTCATCTTTGGAATTTCTCAAAAGTGAAAGAAATAACAGATACAAACCCTTCAGTCTTATTTGCATTTTATTTTTCATTGGTAAAATGTAGCCATTCAAAGTTTTTCACTTTCTAAATTGATGTTGAGAGTGAAAACAGCGTCTGAGGGCAAGGTATAAAGGTATGGTGGGGATTACCAAAATGTCTACATGTTCCAAAGGCTAAAATGATAATAAAGCTTGCTACTTTTTCTTTGTTTAGAGGAAGACGAACGAGGCATGGAGGCCATAGACGACTTCTTTCCTGAAGAACAGGTCACCCCTCAGAAAAGGAAAAAATCCAAAAAGTCAAAGGAAAATAAAGTAACAAAGACAAAACGAAGGAAAAAAGAGGTAAGAGCATTTAGTGAATCACAAGTGCAGTATTAATGCAACTCCACTTCTATCTATCTATCTATCTATCTATCTATCTATCTATCTATCTATCTATCTACATATCTTTCTAATATCTGTCTATCCAACCCTTTTCTCACTGTTGTTCTCACATTTTCATATCCATCTTTTATAAAGAGCAGATAACATTGTGAAGCTGAAATCTACTCCATTATACTGTAATTGTATTCTTTTCTACCCACTTTCTATCACATATTCGAAATCTCCAGAGATTTATTAGGGCAGCATGTGAAATAAGGCTTCTGAGACCTGTCGTTTTGCATGGGCGCATTCCTAAATGAAGGGAACTATTTATTTAAATGTGTACTGTGGCAGATATTAATGTAAATATATTGTATATTATACATTAGTATTAGTATATTGTAGCCAAGGACACCATAAGCTTAAGTCATTGTTTATCTTCTTTATATTTCTGTAAAACTGAGCACTAATCTTGTCTATAAATGAAGTTATTAAAATGTAATTCATAGCATGAGAACGTAGATGGTAGCAGAGAATTGTAGACACTTGAAAACCTTCAACCTGATACCTGTTTTTATTAAAAATAAAAAATCTGATATTCTGCAATTTACCTGCCACCCCATAATTTCAAATATTATGTTTATTTAACATTTTGTGAAGCTAATAATTTGAAATTTCATTTTATTTATTCCATTGCATGGAATGGAGCAAAGCGTGTCTAGAAGTCTGTCGTCTGTGTGCAAAATGTGAATTACTATAGCTCTGCTCCCTATATACAAGAATATAACTACTATAATACTGCTCCTATATACAGGAATATAACTACTATAATACTGCTCCTATGTACAAGAATAGAACTACTATAATACTGCTCTTATGTACAAGAATAGAACTACTATAATACTGCTCCTATGTACAAGAATAGAACTACTATAATACTGCTACCTATGTACAAGAATAGAACTACTATAATACTGCCCCTATGTACAAGAATAGAACTACTATAATACTGCTCCTATGTACAAGAATATAACTACTATAATACTGCTCCTATGTACAAGAATATAACTACTATAATACTGCTCCTATGTACAAGAATAGAACTACTATAATACTGCTCCTATGTACAAGAATATGACTACTATAATACTGCCCCCTATGTACAAGAATATAATTACTGTAATACTGCCCCTATGTACAAGAATATAACTACTATAATACTGCTCCTATGTACAAGAATATAACTACTATAATACTCCTTCTATGTACAAGAATATGACTACTATAATACTGCTCCTATGTACAAGAACATAACTACTATAATACTGCCCCTATGTACAAGAATATAACTACTATAATACTGCTCCTATGTACAAGAATATAACTACTATAATACTGCCCCTATGTACAAGAATATAACTACTATAATATTGCCACCTATGTACAAGAATATAACTACTATAATACTGCCCCTATGTACAAGAATATAACTACTATAATATTGCCTCCTAGCTGTGAGGTTGTGTGTTTGTAGCTCTCCTGATGTCTGGAGCAAGCCCAGGGAGGGGCCACCCTGGGCGGGGAAGCTCCCCAGGCAAGGCCCAGGCTTCACGGCCTACACTGGGACAGGGCTCCCAGACTTCTCTGAATGGGAATGCTAATCCCAAAGCCACTGTAAGGCCATGTGCACACGTTCAGGATTTTTTGCGTTTTTTTTGCGTTTTTTCGCTATAAAAACGTGATAAAAACGCGAAAAAAAATGCTAACATATGCCTCCCATTATTTACAGGGTATTCCGCATTTTTTGTGCAAATGTTGCATTTTTTTCCGCGAAAAAATCGCATCGCGGAAAAAAAAGCAACATGTTCATTAAAATTGCGGAATTGCGGGGATTCTGCACACCTAGGAGTGCATTGATCTGCTTACTTCCCGCACGGGGCTATGCCCACCATGCGGGAAGTAAGCAGATCATGTGCGGTTGATACCCAGGGTGGAGGAGAGGAGACTCTCCTCCACGGACTGGGCACCATATAATTGATAAAAAAAAAAAGAATTAAAATAAAAAATAGTCATATACTCACCCTCTGATGGCCCCAGGAGTGTTCCCGCCTCTCCGGTGCATGCTGCCGCTTCCGTTCCTATAAATGGTGTGGTGAAGGACCTGCGATGACGTTGCGGTCTTGTGATTGGTCGCGTGACCGCTCATGTGACCAATCCCAAGCCGCGACGTCATCGAAGGTCCTTCACACACAAACCATCTATAGGAACGGATGCCGCTGAGGAGATCGGCTGTCTGCAGGTGAGTATAACCTTTTTTTTTATTTTTTTTATTATTTTTAAACATTCTATCTTTTACTATTGATGCTGCATAGGCAGCATCTATAGTAAAAAGTTGGTCACACTTGTCAAACACTATGTTTGACAAGTGTGACCAACCTGTCAGTTTTCCAAGCGATGCTACAGATGCTACTAATTACGCTTGCAGAATGCTAAAAAAAAACCGCGAAAAAAACGGAAAAAAAAAATCGCCAAAAAAAAATGTGGATTTTTTGCAGAAAATTTCCGGTTTTCTTCAGGAAATTTCTGCAAGAAATCCAGACGTGTGCACATACCCTAATACCAGTGAATTCAGCGAGCCAAAGCTGCAGCAGTTCTGTGAAGGAAGAAAAACCTGCGAGTAAAGTTTTGGGAGGAAAATCTCCTCCAAGTCCAGCAAAGAAGCAAGAAGGGAAAGTGTTGGTGAGTGATGTTACATAGCACAGTATGAAGTCCTGTAACTCCCCAGTCAGTAAGCAGCCTGGAGCACAGGTGAAAGCAGCCTCAGGTGTGCAGATCACCTCTCCTGCTCCCAGGCAGAGACGGACTTCCCTGGAAAGACAAACAATCCAGGAGAACTTACAGCAACATGGCAGTGTGGCGCTGTCAGGACGCACCCGGTCACAATCAGGTGGCAGCGATAAACCTGCTGCGGAGCCTGCATCCAGCCGAGGAGCCACAAAGCCATCTGTGGTGGAACCGCACAAGACTGTGTTCAAAACCCCTGTACCCGTGGTGAAGAGTAAAGCTGTGGAGCCGGCACGTGCACCCGAGCTGCAGCTAGCGGACGAGATACCGGGACTGGTCAGAAAACTGGGTGAGTTACAGCAGCAAAAAAAAAGCGCTGCAAATGGAAGTAGACTTTATCTATAGCCTAAAGGTCACTAATCCTGCCTGTAATGATGCATATGACCTGAGACTGAACACACTGGGAGTACAGCTGGCAAGTGTTGTGCAGGACATTGAATCTGTGCTGGAGGGCATGGGGCCCCTGGCTGAGACCTACAGGAACCGCGAGCGGTTCGCCTCCTATAAGCAGGACTGTGCTGTAGAGACCAGGACCCCAGATGTTCAGGATGGGACCCCCCAGCAGCGGACACGGCCAGTGTTACAGGCTGCCCACTTCTGCTTCCAGGAAGGAAAAACACTGCAGCAGCAAGCAGCTGAGTGTGAACAGGAGCATGCACTCCAGACTCCAGCAGAGGCACCACAGGTCCCAGAATGCCCCACGCTGGAGCAGGACTGTATTTATGAGACTGTTTGTGCTGCTGAGGCAGCTGAGTGTGAACAAGATCATACACTTCAGACTCCAGCAGAGGCACCACAGGTCCCAGAATGCCCCACGCAGGAGCAGGACTGTATATGTGAGACTGTTTGTGCTGATGAGGCCGAGGCTGAGGCTGAGGCACAGACTGGGGCTGGTGATGTTGTGCCCATGGGGTCGGGGGTTGGAGAGGTTTCACATTCTGTCATGGACGTGGCACTGTCTGATGATGATAATGATGCTGCTAATGATAATGTGCATGTTATGTGTGACTATCCCCCCTTTACCATCTAATCCACAAGGTGTTACAGCCCCCCCTGCTGCAGGCCCTCCCCCTGTCAATCGGCCCAGTGTGACCCGGCAGGTGCCCCCCAGGAATGCCTGGAGCCGCGGCGCCCCATCCTTCACTTCCAGCGCCAGCTATACCGGCCAGACGTTTAAACATATTAATGTGGTGCGGTTTAAATACATAGGTGCCAAGGAGGATCTGCCACAGCGCAGGTATGTGGTGAGAGAGCTGCTGTGCGGCCAGATGGGGTTTGTGGTAAATGAGATACTGGCGGTGTCTAACCTTCAGGACAGGCAGGGCTACGAGGTTAGTTTCAAGCTACAGTGTGACCTGGACAGGTTCTGGGCCAATTACCCCAGGTTCAGAGACGCTGAAGGCTGGAATAAATTTATATTGGTTCCTATCTCCAGGCCGGACACTGTCACGGTAAATATCACCTTCTGGAATGAGGCTGTTTCCCCACAGGACATCGAGGTGTGGCTCCGGAGACACTGTGACCTCGCCTCTGGACTCTCCAAGGTCAGAGATGAGGATGGTATCTGGACAATGGGGTGGAAAGCTGTGGTGAAACTGCGGCAATTTAATAACATTACTGCCCATTTACCCAACTCCTTCTTCATTGGGAGGGAGAAGGGAAGATGTTATTACCCCGGGCAGCCCAGAAAGGCTTCAAATGTGGTGGGAAAGGTCATCTGGCTAACGCCCGTACTGTGGTGAAGTGCAGCCTGTGTGGGGAAATTGTCCATGTCGCTGCGGATTGCCGGGATGTGAGGTGCAACCTCTGTGGTAACAAGGACTGTCCAGACGCCTGGCATAATATCTGCAGAGTCTTCCCTGATGAGGCTGTACTGGCAGGGGCAGAGGCTCAGGAGGATGAGGATGTGGTGGCAGGGGCACATGAGGGGGAGGATTTAATGTCAGGAGAGATGGTGACCAGCCCAGATGCCCAACAGGAGTCCACTCATGTAACACCAGAGAAGCAGGGTATAGAGGGTGCAGAGGGGAACATGGAGGTCCAGCAGCCTCAGGTCCAGCAGCCTCAGGTAACCCCCCTTCAGCATCACTGTCTGTATCTGATGACTGGAGCGTTAATCATCATAAAAGGAAGAAAAAGAGCATGTCCTCCCGTAAACCGGAGGCAGAATATGACACCGGTCAGAGTGCTACTAGGAAGGTTCAGAATTCTGCAGGAGTGATGGTTGTGTCCAACAAGTATGGAGTTTTATCTGAGTCTAATGATGACGATTATGAAAAAGAGTTGAGGAAAGTTGATGGAGAGTGTGACAGGGACGTAGAAGACCACACTCCGTCAAAGCGGAAGCCTTTATCAGTAGACCCTCAGGTAGAGTCTGACATGGACACCGGTGGCGGACAGAACTTCTCTGACTCATGATGATGGCTGTTACTTTGCTCCTTCTCTATTGTGTTGTGATGGTGGGGTTCTCATTAACACTAACCTCGAGTAATGTCAATAGTATTAAGGCAAGGCGGACGAGACATATAGTGTATGAACATCTCACACATCTGGACACCGATGTCATTTTCCTGCAGGAGACACGACTGACATCTCTGGGGCTTATGAGAGAGGCTGAGAGGGAATGGCGGTGTGGTCCTTCTTTCTGGTCACTGGCTGTGGAGCCTTATGCCGGAGTCGCTGTCCTGTTTAACACCAATGATGTGACTGTGCATTGGATGACGGAGGTGGTCATGGGAAGATGTTTGGTCCTGGAAGTCACTATTCATGGGAGGCGACTCCGGCTTATTAACATCTGTGGGCCGCAGACAGTGACTGACAAGATTCAGCTATTTAATAACGTTAAGCCTTACTTCTTCACCTCTCTTCCGGTGGTGATGGCAGGGGACTTTAATGCCATACTGACATCAGGTGACAGTTCCTCGGGTAGGACAGGGACGGTAAGGTCCTACATAACATTATAATGCAGGCTGGACTGACTGACGTTTTAACACAGGGAGGTCGACAGCCAAAATTCACGTATTCATGTTCCAACAGGAGCAGTAGATAGGGTTAACTTCTATGACAACATGACCGACTGGTGGGAGGACGTCAAGGAGGATATCAGATCCCTCTTAAAGAGACTGTCAGTTAATAAAGGGAGGAATAAGTACAGCCAGTACCTAAAGCTGTGTAAAGAATTGGAGTCACTATATTCGGCAGGCGGGGATGACAAAGTGAAGATCGACCGACTGAAATCTGAGATAAGGCAGTATCAGTATAGTAGGTATACCTCCCTGGTTCTTGAACGGGATTATGGGATCCCTTTGAGAATTGCAGGGAGAGGGTAGTCAAAAAAATGGTCACGGGTCTCACTGACTTCCAGGGTGTATTGCAGGATTCACGGGAGGGTATCCTGAAGGTGGTTGGATCTTACTATGCTGACTTGTTTCAGAGGAAAGTTTTGGATAAAGATAAGATGGCTCAATTCTTGGAGGCAACTCCTGCGCCTGATACTAATGATCTGGACTTTTCTCCTTTGACAGCAGAGTTAACTGTGGAGGAAGTTAAGGAGGCTATTGATAAATTACATCTGAAGAAGGCACCAGGTCCAGATGGCATAACAGCAGAATTTTATAGGAAATTCAGAGACCTCCTGTCTCCAATCCTCGTGGATGTGTATAAAAGTTGTCTAGAAAATCACCTGATGCCTCCATCCATGAGAGTGTCCTCGTTGATTCTGCTGTCTAAAGGTAAAGAGCCGAGCGACATCAAGAATTGGAGGCCGATTGCCCTCTTGAATGTGGACAGGAAGATTCTAGCAAAGATCCTGTTTTCTAGATTAGTCTGTTTGTCCCCAGCACTGTTGGCAGGCTCTCAGTTTGGCACAGTGAAAGGGCGGAACATCTCTGGAGCAGTCATCTCGATTCGGGAGATGTTTGAGAGATGTAAAGCTCTGTGGTGTGGGAAATATATTGTTAGTCTGGACCAGGCTAAAGCCTTTGGCAGGGTTGATCATGACTATCTGTGGGCCACTTTGTCAAAGTATGGTATTCCGGGACAATTTGTGGATTGGCTGAAGACATTGTACAGAGAGGCGGTGAGCTTTCCTCTGATTAATGGTTGGCAGGGTGATACGTTTGGAGTTGGGGCAGGGGTGAGACAGGGTTGCCCACTGAGTCCGCTCCTGTATGTTTTTGCCCTAGACCCGTTTCTGAGGTCACTGCAGGAGTGCGATTTTCAGGGGGTGCCGGCCTGCCTCTGAATGTTGTTGCCTATGCGGATGATGTGACGTTGGTGATCTCTAATCCTCGAGAGGTGCAGATGTTATCTGCGTCTATCAGAAGTTACTCAGAGGCCTCCGGGTCTCTGGTCAACCTTGAGAAGAGTCAAGCTCTGTGGACATTAGATATCGATCCCAGCTTTGATCTGCGGCAGTTTGCCAAAGCCTCCACCCATATTAAGATCCTAGGGGTTAAATTTGGGAGGGATGATAATGCCACACTAAATTGGGAGGAGAAATTGGAAACCGGAAATGCAAAGGTTCAGCGATGGAAGAACTGGAGGCTGACCTACAGAGAAAGGGTTGCAATGTTGAAGACTTACCTGGTCCCCGTTTTCTTGTATGTCTCTGTCATTTTCCCTTTGCCAGAATCTTTCTCAGCGAGGCTCTTCAGCCTGTTCTTCCAGCTCTTGTGGGGGAATAGGTTGAACCTAATAAAGAGGGGAATAACGTACCTACGGCGGAGAGAGGGTGGGCTGGATATGTTGAATCCAAGGGTTTTCTTTGACTCCTTGTTTCTAAAGGTAAATTTTGGGAACATGGACTCAAACAGTAGCTCCCTGTGGGTAAATAGTATCAGGTACTGGATATTGCCTTTTGCAGAATCATGGGTGCGAGGCGGCAGTCTCAAGAGGAGGAGATGGACAGGTGACCACCTTCCCCAGTATCTGGACTACGGTCTGAAGTGTGTTAGGAGGTGAGGACTGGATAAGTCTTACATTGAGAGCAGTACGAGAAGAGACATATATGCTCATGTATGTAGGACTTTCTTGTACTCTCCACTGGCTTTGAGAGATTGTGTCACCACCACCACCCTGCAGGAAAGCCTTAGGCTCCTAAACGGGAAACGACTTCCTCCTAAACTGTTTCATGTCACTTGGCTTTCACTGCATAGTGGTCTCTTTGTCAGGGGAAACCTGAAACATCTGAGTGTCTCTGATCGGAATTGTCCCCTTGGTTGTCAGCAGGAGGAGACTATGGAGCACTTTATATGTGATTGCTGGGGAGGGAGGAAGATCTGGGAGGAAGTGTCAGCTAATCTAAAAATCCCCAGACTGCGGACCCTAAAGTATCCTGACATAATCTATGGTGTCCCCTCCACTGTTAATGTACATCGTCTCTCTGTCGATGTTACTATCATAAGTGTTATCAAATACTATCATTGGCACATGAGAACCCGGGTGTCACTGCACAATGAGCTGTTCGATCACACCGCTGCGGCTGGTCAGGTAATGTCAGAACTCCGGTGGATAAAATCACTAGAAGTTGGAAGGAGTCAGAGAAACAATAAGTTATGGAGGAACATAAATTTCAGTTAGGAAATATTATGATATATATATTTATTGTTTTGTTTTGTTTAATTTTCTTCTCCCTCCAGCTGTGGACACTTTAATTTATTTATGAATATGATCTGACTGTTTAGTACTTGTGTATATATAACCTAAGTGATTTGTGTTTTGTAATTCTGAGTGATTTTTGTTTTTATTATAATTGTATTTATGTTTGGTTTTATAATTAAAATTGCCCCTATGTACAAGAATATAACTACTATAATACTGCTCCTGTGTACAAGAATATAACTACTATAATACTGCTCCTGTGTACAAGAATATAGCTACTATAATACTGCTCCTGTGTACAAGAATATAAATACTATAATACTGCTCCTATGTACAAGAATATAACTACTATAATATTGCCCCTATGTACAAGAATTTAACTACTATAATACTGCTCCTATATGCAAGAATATAACTACGATAATACTGCCCCTATGTAGAAGAATATAATTACGATAATACTGCCCCTATATACAAGTATATAACTACAATAATACTGCTCCTGTGTACAAGAATATAACTACTATAATACTGCCCCAATGTACAAGAATATAACTTCTATAATACTGCTCCTATGTACAAGAATATAATTACTATAATACTGCCCCCTATGTGAACCTAGAAACTCTTGACTTTCAGATGATGAACCTTTATATTTTTCTTCCATTGGTTTTATATGACATTGGTGAGATTTCACTGATTGGCTGGGATTATTATCTCAGTGATTCTCCATTAGTGGTTGTCACCACTCCTGTCTTGTTGATGTCATAAGTTCCAGCCTGGGCTCTCAGTCCAGCCTTAACTAGAATGAATATGCAGCATCTAAATTTCTGTCTCCTATGGAAACATAGGAAGAATGATAATTTACTGTGTCAGTGATATATACAGTAAGCCATTAGTACAAACTGTATTCCCGGATAGCCCAGAGTGTCACTCCGTCTTTGACTTGATAAAGTTAAATGGATTCCTAATTGCAACTGCCGACTTGACAAATGTTTCATTTCCGATTTTCTCTTAATTTAAGAAACTGAAGATTGTAATTACTGAGCTCCGTCAGGAGAATGTCAGCATCGTGGAGTGTGACAGATTTCTGAAGGAAGGCCTAGTTTGCTCTTATCTTCTTTAGCGGATTTTCCGGCGGTCGCAGTATTTAGGACCATAATGATGCTTATTAATAAATAATGATTAGCGTACCACTAGCGTTGTAACAAGCAGATCGTACAACGTGGCCTCGTTTTTATATATACAATGGTTCTTTCATGATTGATGAGACTATGGTGTGGAGGAAGATGGTGTCATTGAAGGTTGGATATCGAGTGTGTAGCCGCCATGGTCTTCCACTCTTCTTACCAGCCTTCAGCTCACTCCCTAAACTCTCCACCTTTTGTAACTGTTCCATCATCAAGTACTTAAAATTTGCTGTTTTTTATCTGTTTCACATTGTGTGGAGAGATATTATCAAGAAAAGTGCTGAAAATGGTAATTTCGAAGGAACGTCCTGGCAGGGATGTAACCTAGATATTTCCCATTAAAATCAGTTGCGCTCACAGCCTGAAAAAAAGGACAAACAGAACATAGTTAGACACAAGATTTGTTTCTGTGTAAACCAATTCTAACCTTGTTTTTCTTCTAATTGCAGTTAATCTGCTCGAACATGGCAGTAAAAGATACTCAATTGCGCATTTTGGTTCTAGACTGAGAAATTGATTGAATTTCTTCATCAGCAATAATATAATACTGTCTCTTCTGAATAGTAGTAAAATTAATATTATTTTAACTACTTTTAGTATTATAAGAACATGCATTCTTTAATAATACTACAATATAACTCCTATAATACTGCTCCTATATGTAAGAATATAACTACTATTATTCTGCCTCTATGTACAAGAATATAACTACTATAATACTGCTCCTATGTACGAGAATGTAACTACTAGAATACTGCCCTTATGTACTAGAATATAACTACTATAATACTGCTCCCTATGTACATGAATATAACTACTATAATACTGCCCCTATGTACAAGAATATAACTACTATAATACTGCTCCCTATGTACAATAATATAACCAATATAATACTGCCCCTATGTACAAGAATATAACTACTATAA
The DNA here is from genome assembly GCF_051348905.1 of Ranitomeya variabilis. Classification (NCBI taxonomy): domain Eukaryota; kingdom Metazoa; phylum Chordata; class Amphibia; order Anura; family Dendrobatidae; genus Ranitomeya; species Ranitomeya variabilis. The sequence continues at coordinate 304,014,215 of NC_135235.1, read as the reverse complement.
TACTGCTCCTATGTACAGGAATATAACTACTGTAATACTGCCCCTATGTACAAGAAAATACTATAATGCTGCCCCTATGTACAATAATATAACTAATATAATAATGCCCCTATGTACAAGAATATAACTCCTATAATACTGCACATACAATACAGACCAAAAGTTTGGACACACCTTCTCATTTAAAGATTTTTCTGTATTTTCATGACTATGAAAATTGTACATTCACACTGAAGGCATCAAAACTATGAAGTAACACATGTGGAATTATATACTTAACAAAAAAAGTGTGAAACACCTGAAAATATGTCTTATATTCTAGGTTCTTCAAAGTAGCCACCTTTTGCTTTGATGACTGCTTTGCACACTCTTGGCATTCTCTTGATGAGCTTCAAGAGGTAGTCATCGGAAATGGTTTTCACTTCACAGGTATGCCCTGTCAGGTTTAATAAGTGGGATTTCTTGACTTGTAAATGGGGTTGGGACCATCAGTTGTGCTGTGCAGAAGTCTGGTGGATACACAGCTGATAGTCCTACTGAATAGACTGTTAGCTGCTTTTTTTCTTGCCATAATACAAATTCTAAGTAAAGAAAAACGAGTGGCCATCATTTGTCAGGGAGAAACTTGATGAGCGAGAGCTAATAACCCGGGCTCCTGCAATTTCCCTAAGACTAGGGAAATCCTGACTGACCCTCTACCTGAAGTTTACACTGATGGTGTGCATGTTCAGGCCTCGAACCTCACCCTAACTCCTGAGCTCAGCCCTAGGCTGAAACCTCAACCCACCACCCAGTGAAGAGGTAATACTTAAATACCCACAGTTAGCACAGACAAGGATAAAGGAAAATATACACCACGCCGCAGACACTCAGGAATACACTATAAATGTGCAGGGCAAAATAAACACAAATATAGGAAGGAGTAAATAAGACGAAGGAATATACACCACCAGCAACGAATCTCCAACCAGCAGCTCTCCACTCCAGACCGAGATAACAACGCAAGACAGAAGCTATAATCGGCGACGCCCAATGATCAGGAGTACTATTTAAAGGCCATGGAAATGGCCCAGCTTTCAATCCGAGGATCAGGTAAATTAACCCCGGAACAGCTAGACAAAATCTAGCAGATGCCAATGAGTAAATAGTGGTCAAAAGCGGAATTACCGCTGTCTATCGGACGACCTGGTCTGAACAGCATCCGACATGACATCATTACTTTAAGAAATGAAGGTCAGTCAGTCCGAAAAATTGGGAAAACTTTGAAATTGCTCCCAAGTGCAGTGGCAAAAACCATCAAGCGCTTCAAAGAAACTGGCTCACATTAGGACCGCCCCAGGAAAGGAAGACCAAGAGTCACCTCTGCTTCTGAGGATAAGTTTATCTGAGTCACCAGCCTCAGAAATCGCAGGTTAACAGCAGCTCAGATTAGAGACCAGGTCAATGCCACACAGAGTTCTAGCAGCAGACACGTCTCTACAACAACTGTTAAGAGGAGACTTTGTGCAGCAGGCCTTCATGGTAAAATAGCTGCTAGGAAACCACTGCTAAGGACAGGCAACAAGAAGAGACTTGTTTGGGCTGAAGAACACAAGGAATGGACATTAGACCAGTGGAAATCTGTGCTTTGGTCTGATGAGTCTAAATTTGAGATCTTTTGTTCCAACCACCGTGTCTTTGTGCGACGCAGAAAAGGTGAACGGATGGACTCTACATGCCTGGTTCCCACCGTGGAGCATGGAGGAGGAGGAGTGATGGTGTGGGGGTTCTTTGCTGGTGACACTGTTGGGGATTTATTCAAAATTGAAGGCATATTAAACCAGCATGACTACCACAGCATCTTGCAGCGGCATGCTATTCCATCCGGTTTGTGTTTATTTGGACCATCATTTATTTTTCAACAGGACAATGACCTCAAACACACCTCCAGGCTGAGTAAGGGCTATTTGACTAAGAAGGAGAGTGATGGGGTTCTACGCCAGATGACCTGGCCTCCACAGTCTCCAGACCTGAACCCAATCGAGATGGTTTGGGGTGAGCTGGACCGCAGAGTGAAGCAAAAAGGGCCAGCAAGTGCTGAGCATCTCTGGTAACGCCTTCAAGATTGTTGGAAGACCATTTCCGGTGACTACCTCTTGAAGCTCGTCAAGAGAATGCCAAGAGTGTACAAAGCAGTCATCAAAGCAAAAGGTGGCTACTTTGAAGAACCTTTAATATAAGACATATTTTCAGTTGTTTCACACTTTTTTGTTAAGTATATAATTCCACATGTGTTAATTCATAGTTTTGATGCCTTCAGTGTGAATTTACAGTTTTCTTAGTCATGAAAATACAGAAAAATCTTTAAATGAGAAGATGTGTCCAAACTTTTGGTCTGTACTGTATGTACAAGAATATGACTGCTATAATACTGTCCCTATATACAAGAATATAGCTACTTTAATACTGCCTCAATGTACAAGAATATGGCTACTATAATACTGCCCCTATGTACAAGAACATAACTACTATAATACTGCCCCTATGTACAAGAATGTAACTACTATGGTGCTGTCCCTATATACAAGAATATAACTACTATAATACTGCCTCTATGTACAAGAATATAGCTACTATAATACTGCCCCTATGTACAAGAATATAACTACTATAATACTGCCCCTATGTACAATAATATAACTAATATAATACTGCACATATGTACAAGAATATGACTGCTATAATACTGTTCCTATATACAAGAATATAGCTACTATAATACTGCCTCTATGTACAAGAATATAGCTAATATAATACTGCCCCTATGTACAAGAATGTAACCACTACGGTGCTGTCCCTATATACAAGAATATAACTACTATAATACTGCCTTTATGTACAAGAATATAGCTACTATAATACTGCCCCTATGTACAAAAATATAACTACTATTATACTGCCCCTATATACAAGAATATAACTACTATAATATTGCTCCTATGTACAAGAATATAACTACTATAATACTGCCTCTATGTACAACAATATAACTAATATAATACTGCCCCATGTACACGAATATAACTATTATAATACTGCCCCTATGTACAAGAATATAACTACTATAATACTGCTCCTATTTACAAGAATATAACTACTATAATACTGCCCCTATATGCAAGAATATAACTACTATAATATTGCTCCTATGTACAAGAATATAACTACTATAATAATGCCTCTATGTACAAGACTATAACTACTATAATACTGCCCCTATGTACAAGAATATAACTACTATAATACTGCCCCTATGTACAAGAATATAACTACTATATTACCGCTCCCTATGTACAAGAATATAACTACTATAATACTGCCCCTATGTATAAGAATATAACTACTATAATACTGCTCCTATGTACAAAAATATAACTACTATAATACTGCTCCTATGTACAAGAATATAACTACTACTAGATTGTGGCCCGATTCTAACGCATCGGGTATTCTAGAATATGCATGTCCCCGTAGTATATGGACAATGATGATTCCAGAATTCGCGGCAGACTGTGCCCGTCGCTGATTGGTCGAGGCAACCGTTATGACATCATCGTCGCCATGGCAACCATTATGACATCTACGTCGATACTGTGCCCGTCGCTGATCTAACGCATCGGGTATTCTAGAATATGCATGTCCCCGTAGTATATGGACAATGATGATTCCAGAATTCGCGGCAGACTGTGCCCGTCGCTGATTGGTCGAGGCAACCGTTATGACATCATCGTCGCCATGGCAACCATTATGACATCTACGTCGATACTGTGCCTGTCGCTGATTGGTCGAGGCGAATTCGCGGCAGACTGTGCCCGTCGCTGATTGGTCGAGGCAACCTTTATGACATCATCGTCGCCATGCTGTGCCCGTCGCTGATTAGTCGAGGCCTGGCGTGTTATGATCCTTAGTGGTTGAGGATCACAAATTACTCCAGCTAAGTAACAAACATAGGACAAGCTCTAGGGAGGTGGCAAACTGGACTGACCGCAAATCTGAACCTATCCAAACACACTAGAAGTAGCCGGTGAACGTGCCTAAAAATCCTAGACGTCTCGAGCCAGCCTGAGGAACTAACTACCCCTAGAGAGAAAGAAAGACCTCTCTTGCCTCCAGAGAAATAATCCCCAAAGATATAGAAGCCCCCAACAAATAATAACGGTGAGGTAAGAGGAAGGCACATAGACAGGGGTGAAAGCAGATTCAGCAAATGAGGCCCACTAATTCTAGATAGCAGAAAATAGAAAAGGGAATCCATGCGGTCAGTAAAAAACCCTTACAAAATATCCACTCTGAGATTTCCAGAACCCCCACACCAACTAACGGTGTGGGGGGAGAAACTCAGTCCCCTAGAGCAACCAGCAAGCGAGGAAATCACATTTTAGCGAGCTGGACTAAAAACATAATGAACACTGATAATCAAAAAATGATCAAACAACAACTTAGCTTGTCTTGGAGAGACTGGGAGCAAGGTAGACACAAGGAATCTGAAGAGCACTGAATACATTGAAAGCAGGCAAGGAACTGAGTATCCAGGTGGGCTAAATAGGAAACCAACCAAGGATAACGAACCAGCTGATGCGGCAACCTGCAGAAAGACAACACTACACAGTACCGCTTGTGACCACTAGAGGGAGCCCAAAAATAGAGTTCACAACACTGGCGGCCTCGACCAATCAGAGACGCGGGATTTCCAGGACAGACAGACAGACAGACAGAAAAACCCTTAGACAATTATATACTGTATATAGATAATACTGCTACCTATGTACAAGAATATAACTACTACTAGATGGTGGCCTGATTCTAACGCATCGGGTATTCTAGAATATGTATGTAGTTTATTTATGAAGATTTTTGAATAATACAATGAATTCACAGAATTTGGCTGGCCGGGCGCGACCAATTAGCGAAGCGTGGTTCAAATCCCGCACCAATTCGCGGCCGGAGTGCGCCTGTCGCTGATTGTTCACGGCCCGCCACGTAGTACATAGCACAGCCACGTAGTATATAGCAGCCCACATAGCATATAACACAGCCACGTAGTATATAACAGCCCACGCAGTATATAACCCAGCCCACGTAGTGTATAACCCAGCCCAATGTTTCTGTATAACACAGCCCAAGTAGTGTATAACACAGCCACGTAGTATATAACACAGCCCACGTAGCAAATTGCACAGCCATGTAGTATGTAGCACATCCCATGTAGTATATTGAACAGCCCACGTATATTGCACAGCGACGTAGTATATTACACAGCCACGTAGTATATTGCACAGCCACATAGTATATTGCACAGCCACGTAGTATATTGCACAGCCACCTAGTATATTGCACAGCCCACGCAGTATATTACACAACCCATGTAGTATATAGTGTTGTGAATTCTGTTCTCGAACTCCCTCCGGTGGTTATGAATGGTACTTCGGCGAGTTCTGTCCATGGACTCCCTCTGGTGGCTGTGAGTGGAGCTGCTGGTTCTGAGGTTCCTTCCTCAGCTGACCTCGTTTAGTCCTAGGCTGGCTTCTCTATTTAACTCCACTTAGATCGTTACTTGATGCCAGCTGTCAATGTCCTAGTACTGGTTCAGTTCTCTCTTGGATCTTTCAGATGACCTGTCTACTCCACCAAAAGCTAAGTCCCTGCTAGCTTATTTGTTTACCACTGTTTTCTTGTCCAGCTTGCTATCATGATTCTGCCTTGCTAGCTGGAAGCTCTGGGATGCAGAGTGGCACCTCCACGCCGTGAGTCGGTGCGGGGTCTCTTTTGCACACTGCGTGGTTTTTTGTTAGTTTTTTATGCTGACCGCAAAGATACCTTTTCTATCTTCAAGTCTGTTTAGTTAAGTCTGGCCTCCTTTGCTGAAACCTATTTAATTCCTGTGTTTGTGACTTCCATCTTAACTCACAGTTAATATGTGTGGGGGGCTGCCTATTTCTTTGGGGAATTTCTCTGAGGCAAGTTAGGCTTAATTTTCTATCTTTAGGGGTAGTTAGCTCTTAGGCTGTGAAGAGGCGTCTAGGTAGAGTCAGGTACGCTCCACGGCTATTTCTAGTCGTTGTGATGGGATTAGGGGTTGCGGTCAGCAGAGCTCCCACTTCCCAGAGCTTGTCCTGTTTTACTAGTTTGCTCATCAGGTCATTCCTAGTGCTCCTAACCACCAGGTCATCATAACAATATAGCACAGCCCATGCAGTATATAATACAGCCACGTAGTCCCACATAGTATATAGCTGGCCCGTAAAGTGTTAATGCATCTCAATAGAGGGATAAAGGAAGTTCTGAGACCATTTTTTTTTTCCCTCTGCAGCGTGTTTTGTTTTTCTTTTCCCCTAAATCTCTGGGTGGTTCAGGACACAGGTGTAGATATGGACATTCAAGGTCTGTCCTCTTGTGTGGATCAACTCACTGCAAAGGTACAAGGCATTCAAGATTATGTAGTTCAGAACCCGATGTTAGAACCCAGAATTCCAATTCCTGATTTGTTTTCTGGGGATAGATCTAAGTTCCTGAATTTCAAAAATAATTGTAGACTGTTTTTTGCTTTGAAACCCCGCTCCTCTGGTGACCCCATTCAGCAAGTGAAAATCATTATTTCTTTGCTGCGTGGCGACCCTCAGGACTGGGCATTTTCCCTTGCGCCAGGAGATCCTGCATTGCGTAATGTAGATGCGTTTTTTCTGGCGCTTGGGTTGCTTTATGATGAACCAGATTCAGTGGATCAGGCAGAGAAAATCTTGCTGGCTTTGTGTCAGGGTCAGGATGAAGCGGAGGTATATTGTCAGAAGTTTAGAAAGTGGTCTGTGCTTACTCAGTGGAATTTTGGCGCCAATTTTCAGAAAGGGTCTTTCTGAAGCCCTTAAGGATGTTATGGTGGGATTCCCCACGCCTGCTGGTCTGAATGAGTCTATGTTCTTGGCCATTCAGATCGATTGACGCTTACGTGAGCGCAAAACTGTGCACCATTTGGCGGTATCTTCAGAGCAGAGGCCTGAGCCTATGCAATGTGATAGGACCTTGACCAGAGCTGAACGGCAAGAATACAGACGTCAGAATGGGCTGTATTTTTACAGTGGTGACTCCACTCATGCTATCTCTGATTGTCCTAAACGCACTAAGCGGTTCGCTAGGTCTGCCACCATTGGTACGGTACAGCCAAAATTTCTTTTGTCCGTTACTCTGATTTGCTCTTTGTCGTCCTATTCTGTTATGGCATTTGTGGATTCAGGCGCTGCCCTGAATTTGATGGACTTGGAGTTTGCCAGGCGCTGTGGTTTTTTCTTGGAGCCCTTACAGTATCCTATTCCATTGAGAGGAATTGATGCTACGCCTTTGGCCAAGAATAAGCCTCAGTACTGGACTCAATTGACCATGTGCATGGCTCCTGCACATCAGGAGGATATTCGCTTTTTGGTGTTGCATAATCTGCATGATGTGGTCGTTTTGGGTTTGCCATGGCTACAGGTCCATAATCCAGTATTAGATTGGAAATCAATGTCTGTATCCAGTTGGGGTTGTCAAGGGGTACATGGGGATGTCCCATTGTTGTCAATTTCGTCTTCCCATCCTTCTGAAGTCCCTGAGTTCTTGTCAGATTACCGGGATGTATTTGATGAGCCCAAATCCAGTGCCCTACCTCCTCATAGGGATTGCGATTGTGCTATTAATTTGATTCCTGGTAGTAAGTTTCCGAAGGGCCGACTGTTCAATTTGTCTGTGCCAGAACACGCCGCTATGCGGAGTTATGTAAAGGAGTCCTTGGAAAAAGGGCATATTCGCCCGTCGTCGTCACCGTTGGGAGCAGGGTTCTTTTTTGTGGCCAAGAAGGATGGTTCTGTGAGACCTTGTATAGATTACCGCCTTCTTAATAATATCACCGTCAAATTTCAGTACCCTTTGCCGCTACTGTCTGATTTGTTTGCTCGGATTAAGGGGGCTAGCTGGTTCACCAAGATAGATCTTCGAGGGGCATATAATCTTGTGCATATTAAACAGGGCGACGAATGGAAAACAGCATTTAATACGCCCGAGGGCCATTTTGAGTACCTGGTGATGCCATTCGGGCTTTCTAATGCTCCATCTGTGTTTCAGTCCTTTATGCGTGACATCTTCCGAAAGTACCTGGATAGATTCATGATTGTATATTTGGATGATATTTTGGTCTTTTCGGACGATTGGGAGTCTCATGTGAAGCAGGTCAGAATGGTGTTCCAGGTCCTTCGTGCTAATTCCTTGTTTGTGAAGGGGTCTAAATGTCTCTTTGGAGTTCAGAAGGTTTCATTTTTGGGCTTCATTTTTTCCCCTTCTACTATCGAGATGGACCCTGTTAAAGTTCAGGCCATTTATGATTGGACTCAGCCTACTTCTGTGAAGAGCCTTCAGAAATTCCTGGGCTTTGCTAATTTTTACCGTCGCTTCATTGCTAATTTTTCTAGTGTTGTTAAACCATTGACTGATTTAACCAAGAAAGGTGCGGATGTGGTCAATTGGTCCTCTGCGGCCATTGAGGCTTTTCAGGAGTTGAAGCGTCGTTTTTCTTCTGCCCCTGTGTTGTGTCAGCCAGATGTTTCGCTCCCGTTTCAGGTCGAGGTGGATGCTTCTGAGATTGGAGCAGGGGCTGTTCTATCTCAAAGAAGTTCTGATGGCTCGGTGATGAAACCATGTGCTTTCTTTTCTAGAAAGTTTTCGCCTGCTGAGCGCAGTTATGATGTGGGCAATCAAGAGTTGTTGGCTATGAAGTGGGCGTTCGAGGAGTGGCGACATTGGCTTGAAGGAGCCAAGCATCGCGTGGTGGTCTTGACGGATCGCAAGAATCTGACTTATCTCGAGTTTGCCAAGCGGTTGAATCCTAGACAGGCTCGATGGTCGCTGTTTTTCTCCCGCTTCGATTTTGTGGTTTCGTACCTTCCGGGTTCTAAGAATGTGAAGGCTGATGCCCTTTCAAGGAGTTTTGTGCCTGGTTCTCCGGGAGTTCCTGAGCCGGCTGGTATTCTCAAAGAGGGGGTAATTTTGTCTGCCATCTCCCCTGATTTGCGGCGGGTGCTGCAGGAGTTTCAGGCTGATAGACCTGACCGTTGCCCAGCGGAGAAACTGTTTGTCCCTGATAGATGGACTAGTAGAGTTATCTCTGAGGTTCATTGTTCGGTGTTGGCTGGTCATCCTGGAATCTTTGGTACCAGGGATCTGGTGGCTAGATCCTTTTGGTGGCCTTCCTTGTCACGGGATGTGCGTTCTTTTGTGCAGTCCTGTGGGACTTGTGCTTGGGCTAAGCCCTGCTGTTCTCGTGCCAGTGGGTTGCATTTGCCTTGCCGATCCCAAAAAGGCCCTGGACGCATATTTCCATGGATTTTATTTCAGATCTCCCTGTCTCTCAAAGGATGTCGGTTATCTGGGTGGTTTGTGATCGCTTCTCTAAGATGGTCCATTTGGTACCTTTGCCTAAATTGCCTTCCTCCTCTGATTTGGAACATCGTGTCGGACAGAGGTTCCCAGTTTGTTTCGAGGTTTTGGCGGTCCTTTTGTGCTAAGATGGGCATTGATTTGTCTTTTTCTTCAGCTTTCCATCCTCAGACAAATGGCCAAACCGAACGAACCAATCAGACTTTGGAGACATATCTGAGATGCTTTGTTTCTGCTGATCAGGATGATTGGGTGTCCTTCTTGCCTTTGGCTGAGTTCGCCCTTAATAATCGGGCCAGCTCGGCCACTTTGGTTTCGCCTTTTTTCTGTAATTCTGGTTTCCACCCTCGTTTTTCTTCAGGACAGGTTGAGCCTTCGGACTGTCCTGGTGTGGATTCTGTGGTGGACAGGTTGCAGCAGATTTGGACTCACGTGGTGGACAATTTGAAATTGTCCCAGGAGAAGGCTCAACGTTTCGCTAACCGCCGTCGCCGTGTTGGTCCCCGACTTCGTGTTGGGGATTTGGTTTGGTTATCGTCTCGTTATGTTCCTATGAAGGTTTTGTCTCCTAAGTTTAAGCCTCGTTTCATTGGTCCTTATAAGATTTCTGAAATTCTTAATCCTGTGTCATTTCGTTTGGACCTTCCAGCTTCTTTCGCCATCCATAATGTGTTTCATAGGTCGTTATTGCGGAGATATGTGGCTCCTATGGTTCTCTCCGTCGACCCTCCTGCCCCAGTGTTGGTTGAGGGGGAGTTGGAGTATGTGGTGGAGAAGATTTTAGATTCTCGTATTTCGAGACGGAAACTTCAGTACCTAGTCAAGTGGAAAGGTTATGGTCAGGAGGATAATTCCTGGGTGGTTGCCTCTGATGTTCATGCTGCCGATCTTGTTGGTGCCTTTCATTTGGCTCGTCCTGATCGGCCTGGGGGCTCTGGTGAGGGTTCGGTGACCCCTCCTCAAGGGGGGGGTACTGTTGTGAATTCTGTTCTCGAACTCCCTCCGGTGGTTATGAATGGTACTTCGGCGAGTTCTGTCCATGGACTCCCTCTGGTGGCTGTGAGTGGAGCTGCTGGTTCTGAGGTTCCTTCCTCAGCTGACCTCGTTTAGTCCTAGGCTGGCTTCTCTATTTAACTCCACTTAGATCGTTACTTGATGCCAGCTGTCAATGTCCTAGTACTGGTTCAGTTCTCTCTTGGATCTTTCAGATGACCTGTCTACTCCAGCAAAAGCTAAGTCCCTGCTAGCTTATTTGTTTACCACTGTTTTCTTGTCCAGCTTGCTATCATGATTCTGCCTTGCTAGCTGGAAGCTCTGGGATGGAGTGGCACCTCCACGCCGTGAGTCGGTGCGGGGTCTCTTTTGCACACTCTGCGTGGTTTTTTGTTAGTTTTTTATGCTGACCGCAAAGATACCTTTTCTATCTTCAAGTCTGTTTAGTTAAGTCTGGCCTCCTTTGCTGAAACCTATTTAATTCCTGTGTTTGTGACTTCCATCTTAACTCACAGTTAATATGTGTGGGGGGCTGCCTATTTCTTTGGGGAATTTCTCTGAGGCAAGTTAGGCTTAATTTTCTATCTTTAGGGGTAGTTAGCTCTTAGGCTGTGAAGAGGCGTCTAGGTAGAGTCAGGTACGCTCCACGGCTATTTCTAGTCGTTGTGATGGGATTAGGGGTTGCGGTCAGCAGAGCTCCCACTTCCCAGAGCTTGTCCTGTTTTACTAGTTTGCTCATCAGGTCATTCCTAGTGCTCCTAACCACCAGGTCATCATAACAATATAGCACAGCCCATGCAGTATATAATACAGCCACGTAGTCCCACATAGTATATAGCACAGCCACGTAGTATATTGCAGAGCCACGTAGTATATTGCACAGCCACGTAGTATATTGCACAGCCACGTAGTATATTGCACAGCCACGTAGTATATTGCACAGCCACGTAGTATATTGCACAGCCACGTAGTATATAGCACAGCCCACGTAGTATATTGCACAGCCACGTAGTATATTGCACAGCCACGTAGTATATTGCACAGCCACGTAGTATATTGCACAGTCCACGTAGTATATAGCACAGCCCACGTAGTATATAGCACAGCCACGTAGTATATTGCACAGCCGACGCAGTATATTGCAGAGCCGACGTAGTATATAACACAGCCCTCGCAGTATGTAGCACAGGCCACGCGGTACATATTACACAGCCACGTAGTATATTACATAGCCCACGTATTATATTGTACAGTCGACGTATTATATAACACTGCCCACGTAGTATATAACACTGCCCACATAGTATATAACACAGCCCACGCAGTATATAGCAATGTGGGCACCATATCCCTGTTAAAAAAAATAAAATAAAAAATAGTTATATACTCACCCTCCGACGGCCCCCGGATCCATCCCAGGCCTTTCCCGCTCCTCGCGCACCGCTCCGGTCCCAAGCGGCAATAACACGTGATGATGTAGCGGTCTTGCGAGACCGCTACGTCATCTCCGGTAATTGCCGCAATGCATTATTGCCACCGGAGCGGCGTGCGAGGAGCAGGAAAGGCCTGGGCTGGAGTCGGGGGCCATCGGAGGGTGAGTATATAATGATTTTTAAATTTATTATTATTTTTAACATTATATGTTTTTACTATTGATGCTGCATAGGCAACATCAATAGTAAAAAGTTGGTCACACAGAGGGTTAATGGCAGCGTTTAATGGACTGCCTTACACCGCGTTATGCCGTGGTGTAAGGCAGTCCTTTTAACGCTATGTGAGCGCTGACTGGGGGGGGGGGGGGGAGTATGGAGGGGGCACTGACTGCAGGGGAGTAGGGAGCGGCCATTTCACGGCCGGACTGTGCCCGTCGCTGATTTGTCGCGGCCAGATGGCCGCGACCAATCAGCGACGCGGGATTTCCGTGACAGCAAACAGAAAGATGGAAGTGACCCTTAGACAATTTTATAGTAGATAATACTGGTCCTATGTACAGGAATATATCTACTATAATACTGCTCCTATATACAAGAATATTACTACTGCAATACTGCCCCCTATGTACAAGAATATAACTACTATAATACTGCCCCCTATGTACAAGAATATAACTACTATAATACTGCCCCTATGTACAAGAATATAACTACTATAATACTGCCCCCTATGTACAAGAATATAACTGCTATAATTTGTAAGAATATAACTATAATATTGTAAATATACTAGATTTTCTATTTGAGCGTGGATTTTTACATATATTTACATTTGTAAGTCTTGTGCCGTGTTCCCTTTCTCCCCTATAGTAATGCTGCATTAGTTCTTCCTTTTCCTGTGTACATCAGTCGTATGTAAGACATGATGTTTCCAGTAAAGAATTCATTGACTGCAATGCAGTATCTCATTTACAATTTCTCCCTTGTGGCACAACACAGCATTCCCAATACACGGCGCTTGAAAGCCTTCCTCCACTACTTAACATTAAATCAAGACGAAGAGTTTGTGGGAAGGTGCAGGGACGGGGCAGGTGTTCAGGGAAGGGATTCAGCATTTATTCAATTTCTGTACGTTTTAAAGAGGCACAATAAGCCCTTCCTGGATATTACATATTTGTTGGCAGATCCAATCTATGCCAAGCCGCCGGCCTGTCCCCTGATCTGTGCCTGCCCCCTAAAAAAAAAAAGAGACGGTTAGGGGATTCCTAGGCATGAATTTCCCATAGAAGTCAGTTCAGGAATGTTAAAGGGGTGCCACATTGGCCATGCCCATTGTGCACTGAGCACCTCATTAGCATATTTCTGCACAGGACGATTTCTGCCAAACACAGCAACAGATTTGGATATTGATGGTATAGTTTTAATTAGCGATGTGTCCTATAATGTGCTTTGCTTGGTGTGAACAGTCACTTTGTACTGACAGTCTCTCAGTGGTTTAAGGGAGGTTTCCCCAGCTGGGAACGTGCACCCTTCTAACGACTCCGCATGCGAGGGGGTGATTACTTGACTGCACAATTAAGATTTGCATGGTTACAGAGAATGTCGGGAAGTGTGACCCCGGCCTTATGATGGTTTTTCTGGCAGGGATGAAAATACTGTCGTAGTTTCTGTGCGATTGTGCAGTCCCTTGACAACAAGTATGAGAATTGCATTAGTTGCACAGTCTGTTATGAAATTTCCCTTTAATGGCAGTTTCCCTTTTAATGGGAGTTTTCCCAGCTGGGATACAAACACTGTCACAATTTCCCTCAAGTGGGCAGTCACTTGACCACATGTATGAGTTTTTAAGTTGCGGTCACATTATGACTAGACTCTTCTATATTGCAAATCTAGTTGGCACATGACCACAACCATGCAAATCTCATACTTGCGGTAGCGTACCTGCCCATTTCAAGAATTGTGACAGTGTGTGGAAAATGCAGTGGAATCATGACAGTGTTTGTAAAATGTAGGGGAATAGTGACTGTGTGCAGAAAATGCAGTGGAATCGTGACTGTGCACAAAAAATGCAGGCGAATCGTGACAGTCTGTGGAAACTGCAAGGAAGTCGTGACAGTGCGAAAAATGCAGGGAAATTGTGACAGTGTGCAGAAAATGTAGGGGAATCATGATTGTGCGGAAAATGCAGGAGGATCGTTACAGTGAGCAGAAATACAGATGAATTGTGACAGTGTGTGGAAAATGCAGGGGAATCATGACAGTGTGCGGAAAATGCAGGGGAATTGTGACAGTGTGTGGAAGATGCAGGGGAATCGTGATAGTGTGTGGAAAATGCAGGGGAATTGTGACAGTTTGTAGAAAATGCAGGGAAATTGTGACAGTGTGTGGAAGATGCAGGGGAATCGTGATAGTGTGTGGAAAATGCAGGAAAATCGAGACAGTGTGTGGAAAATGCAGGGGAATTGTGACAGTTTGTAGAAAATGCAGGGGAATTGTGACAGTGTGTGGAAAATGCAGGGGAATTGTGACAGTGTGTGGAAAATGCAGGTGAGTTGTGACAGTGCGGAAAATATAGTGCAATCATGACAGTCTGTGGAAAATGCAGAGGAGTCGTGACAGTATGCTAAAAATGCAGAGGAATTGTTGCAGTGTGCAGAAAATGCAGGGGAATCGTGACTGCGCGGAAAATGCATGAGGATCATTACAGTGTGCAAAAATGTAGGGGAATCGTGACTGTGTGTGCATCACACACTGCCACAGTTCTGCAATCTACGGTACAATCACATAGTCACTGCAACCTTTTTTCTCAGCCCAGAAAACCCCTTTAACATTTAAGCCACCATAGCAGTAGTTATTCAGTTGCCATAGGACCCTAGAATAATCAGCATTGCCCAGTACAGTATGTGTGAGCTTCCCTGCTTGGCAAAAATACTTTGCAGATTACATGTCTGTTTTTGTGGTCATAAAAGTAGACGATGAGGTGCAAAATGTGGGGTCCAGTAATAATGTTGGAGGCCCTTATATCCGCCAGAACCTGTGGTTAGGATTGGTTAGATATTACTCCTAATTTATGATAAATAATTGTCCTTCTTATACATTGTTCGTATGGCTGAGATTTAAAGGGACAGTGAGCGCGAGTCCAAGGTAGAACCACTTAATTTCGGCCCATGTTAATATTCCTATTGATTTGATTGTACAGTTGCAGGTTTCGGAGAGCCAGTGTGGTTCATAGAGCAGCCTGCAAATCTGTCCTGTGCAACCCCTGTCATTACTTAACGAGTCTTACGCTGACCTTGCCGGCTGTGATTTATTTTTAGTCTGTTCCTTCCCCATGGTCCAGACAATAAGAGTTTGTGAGGTTGGAATGTAGGGAGCTGAGCCGGAGGGGGAAGCGGAGTGTGTCTGGCAGGGGAATCCCACCCTCTGTCCAAGCCTTATGTAACATGACAGTGCTGGGAACATGTACACCGATGGTGGGGCATATACTGCCGGCTCAGCAGGAACAAATACACCAAATACAAGGGCTTCCTATTAATACTGGAGTATATTTTCTTGGAGTTTTGGTTGGTCGTGCCTCTGGTGCCACTCTTGGAAATGTTTAATGAGACATTAGACCATATGGCGGGATTAAGATCTTGGCGGGAACATTCGACAGTGCAGTGCGTAGAGACCCCTGATTCTTCCCCTGCAGATAATGTCGGGTGAGAGAATGATCTGGTTTCGGAATGCTGATCCTTTTGCTCTCCGGGAGGTTTGCCGCCACCAGAAGAGTCCACCAAAGGCTCTTTCCTAGAGAAGACAAGGGCCGAGTCCTCCTGTGTATGGAGGAGTAGAAAGTAGGAGTCGGCCAACAGCTATCTGTTGTGTATTGGGGGCTTTGCCGATACCATGCACCAATCAGTTAGATTTGTTAATACGGTTTAGACGTTTTGGCTCCCTTTGGTAATGTCACTATCTGTATTGTGGCTTGTTATATACCAGGGATGAGACAATTCGACATCGGTGCCAAACATTTTGGATTGCTTTCTATTAATATCTATTGCTGAAGATCAGTTTCTGCGGTGTTCAGACCATAATGAAAAATTAGATGTTCAGGAAGATTTCTTTCTTGTTTTGGCTTCCCTCATGTCAAGATAGGGCTTAGATAATTCTATTCCCAGAAATCTCGAAGAAGGTCCTTTTTGTTTCTTTGTAAAGTCATGTAATGATACAGAAACCCTTCCCCTGCAGTCCTGATTCCCATCCTGAACACCAAATTATCAATGGATACCTATAATAGACCTTGTCATAGAGAAAAGTGGCTTGTGGTCTCTGACAACATTGGGGTCCAGGTAGAGCTGTTCAACTGTCCTGAGTGTGGGCCCTCCTTGTTAGGCTACTTTCACACTAGCGTTTTTTTGCATACGTCGCAATGCGTCGTTTTGGCGAAAAAACGCATCCTGCAAAGTCGTCTGCAGGATGTGTTTTTTCCCCATAGACTAACATTAGCGACGCATTGCGACGTATCGACACACGTCACATCCGTCGTGCGACGGTTGCGTCGTGTTGTGGCGGACCGCCGGCAGCAAAAAACATTACATGTAACTTTTTTTGTGCTGACGGTCCGCCATTTCCGACCGCGCATGCGCGGCCGGAACTCCGCCCCCACCTCCCCGCACCTCACAATGGGGCAGCGGATGCGTGGAAAAACAGCATCCGCCTCCCCCTGTTGTGCGGCGCTTGCACAGTATGCGTCGGTACATCGGGCCGATGCAGCGTGATGGCCCCGTACCAACGCTAGTGTGAAAGTAACCTTAGATGTTCCTTTTTGATTTCCTACATGTCCTTCAGTTATGCTTTCCTTCATTAGATAAGGTTCAGTTGTGATTGTTTTAGCTACATTTTCCTAACTTTTGTGTCCCTCCCAGATAAGAGATTCCCTAGATGTTGTGTAACTCCTTATCTCCCTTCCTCTATAGAACAGCATGCATTCTGAGCTAAAACATAGGGACATGTTTCTTGGGAAGTCAGAACTGATAGCATTTGGACAAACTGTCTATAGGTCAACCATGAAGTGTCATCCCTTATTAGAGAGGACCTATCACTTGCTCAAAAATTTTGAGATAAGGCTCCACCATACTCTCATCCCATTTGAACGGAGATGTTGTCTAAACCCACATGCTCAGGGCACTATCTTGCTCTACTATACCCATCTAAACAATATCATCTACACCTCTCGCTGAAAGTCTGATATTGGCTCCACACTGATGTAGACTGGATTCAAATTTGGTCCTCTACCACAAGTGGCCTCCTCAATACCTCGATGCTAGAGACCATTTATGGTGAGATAGTGCCTGTCTCCATCCTGAATAACCAAAGCTATTCCTAACTATTCATCTCAATGTTTTTGAGATTGCCAATCTCTAGGAGACATGTACCATATATGGTGGCTTTGCCCGAAAGCACGTAGACTTTCAATTAGAGTGTATGTCCTCATTCTCTCAGTTACAGGCCATTATTTGAAGAAAAACCCCTGGGAGACTATATTAAACAAACGCATCCACAATTTTCCCAAATATTCCGGTACTCTTATTTATTTCATATTTTTTGCTGCCAAACAATCACCTCAGCCTGGAAACAACCAGGGCTTGGTTTCTCCGAAGAAAAGCTTTAGAGATGAATGACACCAGGACGCTGAATGCTATAGTGGAGCACTTAGATAGATCATGCCCCCTTTTAGACCCGCAGCATGCGGTTACCATAGAAAACTGCAACGTGGTGCTCTGCCTCGAAAAACCATATCGGCACAATAGTCATTTGAAAAAAAAATGGTCCAGTTCACCCTCCCCGCACCCTCACAGCTCACAGCTCGCTGTCGTGTTTTATGAAATGCCTGTAATTGGATTCAAGACACATTAAAAGAAATTCACTGCGTCAACTTGGTGAGTGCTGCTTCATTCTGATATATTTTTTTTTTCTCTGAAGAAAAAGCACGGATCTCTTGGTATATGATTAACGAGAAACTTTCAGCTATATTATCTGATACTATTGCATTGTTTATCTTTTGAAAACTTAATAAAAATTACAAGTTAAAAAAAAGTAAGTGTCTTGTGAAAATCCCTTTGCTCCCCTGATCTTGCCACTTTTTTCCATTTTGCTCTACGATAATCCATTGCAGAGATATTCATTTTTTTTTGCTTTTGAAGTGCAACATGTGAAATCTTTGGCTGCTTTCCAACTGAGCGTTTCTTCACAGTCTTCTCTGTTAGCGTTTTTTTCACTCCTCCTTCTCAGCTACTAATCACACCTCGGTAGCTGATCTTGTACTCTCAGATGCTGCCGAGCAGTGATTGGCAGCATCTAGGAGTGAGGGATAAAAGCGCACACCACCAGAGAAGACACTGAAGAAATGCACAGATCAACTCTAAGAAGAGATTTCACCTACTGTTCTCAAAAAGTAACAAATGTGAATATCTCTGCTTTAGGGTGACCCAGCACAAAAAGGAAAAAAGCGTCAGAATCAGGGAAGCTCAGTGATTTTTTTTTTTTTTTTTTTTACAAGATATTGAAAAAAAAATTTGAGCACGTTATAGGTTCTCTTTAATAAGGGTAGATATATTTTCAGGAGACCTTCATACTCTGTATACATTATTAATATTTTATGTGGCTTACAGTGCAAATGTCTGTAACTGCTGTACTCTCCGCTGTTGATTTTAGGTCGCCTTTTACCGTCTTGGAATTGCAAACTCACCTTTTCCAGTTTTAATTACTTTTGAAGACTTGTCCTCAGATTATAATAATAATAATCTTTATTTATATAGCGCTCATATTCTGCAGCGCTTTACAGTATGCACACTTTATAATCCTCTATAATAAAATTTCTAGTGGGGAATTGATTCAATGAAATATAAGC
The DNA here is from genome assembly GCF_051348905.1 of Ranitomeya variabilis. Taxonomy (NCBI): domain Eukaryota; kingdom Metazoa; phylum Chordata; class Amphibia; order Anura; family Dendrobatidae; genus Ranitomeya; species Ranitomeya variabilis. The sequence continues at coordinate 303,995,459 of NC_135235.1, read as the reverse complement.
AGTAATCTGATTATTCCTTTGTCTGAATTCTCATCTGGAAAAATTTTCTTCTGTAAATTTTATTTTAAAAACCTTTGTTATGTATTTTTGTGAAATGTATCTTCTTTCCATCCATGAAAGATGTCTTCATGTGATCTGACCTTCAAAATAATTATCAAGCAGAAGAAAATTCTAGGTGATGCTCATGTATCAGACACTTTACGAGAAAAATTGTGCAAATTTGCAGCCTTTTCACACTGCGTTCCCAGTCTCAGTTTGGACTATTTTTACCAGAAAAGGTCCCAGGGCGTATGTCAAATGTATCCATGAAGTCCCAACCATCCAGTTGGGCTGGTATATGTCGGTATGCTCTGTTCTTTCATAGTTTGCGGCAGAGGTTTCCAACATAAATAATAAATAATTATAGTATGCTGTTCAGTATATTACCATGGCCAAGAGTTTTGAGACTGGCACAAATCTTGGTCTTCACAAAGTTTGTAGGCTCTATGGTTCTAGATCTTTTAGATGTTTCTGTGGTTACTGCAGGACAATACATGAAGTTTATGTAAAGACTCAATATTTATAGCGTTGCCCCTTATTTTTCAAGACTTCTGCCCTTCTCTCTGGCAGCTGGATATCATCTTCTGGGCCAAATCCTGACTGATGACCATTGACCTCCCATTCTTGTCTAATCTGCAACTGGAGTTTATCACAATTTCTGTATTTTTGTTTGTCCACCCGCTTTTTCAGGATTTACCACAGGATCTCTACTGGGAAGTTTCTTGGCCATGAACCCAAAATTTCAATGTTTTGTTCACCAAGCCACTTAGTTATCACTTTTGTCTTGCGACATGGTCTCCATCATGCTGGAAAAAGCATTGTTCATCACAAATTGCTCCTGGATTATCGGGAAGAGTTGCTCTTGTACGATGTTTACATTAATTTCATTTTGCATTCATTATTCCTGGCAATATTCTTAAGCGAAATTGTGAGTGAGCCCCCTCAACTGGATGAAAAGAGACCCCACACATGAAAGCTCTCAGGATGCTTTACTGATGGCATGTGATGTTCAGACATTAGTGATTTTCTTGGACGAGAAAGCTTCATCAAGCTTCAAACTCGTCAGAGTTTGGTCTCAGCTTTTCTTGGGTGAGAAACAAAAAAAAGTTTATCCTTTCCTATCTCGAAGTCCGAGATCAATGGGCAGCACATGAATGGCATCTGCATGCCGTCCCATTTTTCATGGACCCATATACTTTTGCATCGATTGACTCTCGGATCAAGATAAGACATTCTTCTGTGACTATGAGTTGACAATTTGGTCTCCAAAACATCATGTGCATGTTAACAGGTGCGAGTGCTATGCGAGAAAATCACAAGTAGCACTCGTATGAGAAAAACTGACTTGTGAATGAGGCCACTTAAAGATTAGTAATTTTTTTGTGTGCTGGCATGGTCAGGAGTTCGATCTGATCCTCCATGGCAGTCAACATGCTGAACCAGGGCAACGTGGATCAAACTGCTCATCTCTACTGTCAGACGTTAATTTTATTGCACATATTAATTATCCTTGTTGTGTGGAACCATTTCATGGATCACATATACTGCTATTGGTATATACTGTACCTCAATGTGTCCCCAATTTTATTTAGAGGTGCACATACATTTCTCCATGTAGATTTACATGAAAAAAATTGCATGCCATGTTGCGGAGTTATTATCCTCTACAAGGGGAAATGGTGGCGCTTCATAGAGGCACCATGTAGCGTCACAAGGATTACCTGTGGCTCCATAATATGGTACATACAAGCTCTATACATACGGATACAGCGCCTGTGATCAATAATTTGTAATTATTAAATTATGTAATTAAATTATTATTAATTAAAGAATGACTTTCTGAATACTGGCGGGTGCAATGCTCAGCATACATCTCCCTATTCGTTCAATGTTAATAAGCTAATGAGCGGTGTATTCTTGTCGTCACAGTGCGGAATATCCCGGCATCGCTGTAATCATCCTGTATGCAGAGAAATTCTGCAATCAGATTGCTATTTCTCAGCTGGTTTAAAAAAAAAAAAGAAGAAAAAGATTAAGGAGGAAACCATCTGTTAGTATTTTTGACGTGGAACAAAGTGAGCTATCAGTGAATTTCTGCCTTTCCCCTCCCCTGCCTTCATTTGTCTGCCTCTAAGCGGTGCCAAAATAATTAGTACTATGACTTTTTCTAAAAAAAAAATAAATAAAAAAATACAAAAAAAGTCTGCAGGAAGCCAACAATAAACAATAAAAATACATTTTGAATCTCTGTTGTACAAAGGAACGGAAAAATATAATTAAATTATTAAATGAATGAAAAATGAGCAGAGCAATATTGTAAGTAAGGGTGGAATGTTACTAATAGGATTGAAGGGGTAATCTCATGATTACAACACCTTAACGGATTTATTTTGGTTATAGAGAACCCAAGGCGAACAGTTTAGTTTGACTGGCGAAAATGCAGATTTTTTTTTGTACAGCGCCCACTGCAGGCAATATGTAGTATTACATGTGGCCCTTTAAATAAATGCTCAAATCCAACAGAGCTCTGGTTCAAAGGGTGATCAGAATGGCAGCAGGTGGGGTGCAGGCATTAATTACATCCAAATACCCATGGGTATAGTAACTACACTTGGCGTCACCCTGATTTTCCCGACCCCTGAATCTGACATCTTTATAGTTATGTAGTGATAGATCCAATTAATGCATATCACTTGTAGATTGTGAGCCCTCGCGGGCAGGGTCCTCTCTCCTCCTGTACCAGTTGTGACTTGTATTGTTCAAGATTATTGTACCTGTTTTTATTATGTATACCCCTCCTCATATGTAAAGCGCCATGGAATAAATGGCGCTATAATAATAAATAATAATAATAATCACTGTGTAACAAGGGGAACTCCAGGAAATAATAATTCCAATGGGAGATGTAATGGTGACCAAATTGGTTGCCACAAACTCCATGAATACAGTGTTCTGCGTATAAGTGAGCATGCTTTATTACTAAACGTAGGGGGCAGCAGAGAGCTGAATACTCCACTGTTGTCTTGTGCAGCCTGTATTGTGTCCGTAGACCTGCAAGGCACAGGCTGCCCTAAAACATCTGTGTATACTGGATGATCTCGGAAAAAGTTGTCTTTATACTTGCCACAACGTTGTGCACCTTTATAAACTCAATCAGACTGTAAAAAAAAAAAGTGTATTGTGGAATTTCCAGGTAAGCATTTTTTTTTTTAATTATATGGCAGGCAAAAAGCCGGACGATACATTCTTAGGACATTGTAAAATTCACCCATAGTTTATGTGAATGGACGTTTTGGCTCCTTTCTTCTCCACGTGAGGGCTGTTTAGACGGATTCTGCTGATTTCATGAATTTGGAAAATCTTGTTAGGGTATGTGTCCACGTTCAGGAAACGCTGCGTTTTTGACGCAGCGCTGAGCCGCGGCATCAAAAACGCAGCGTCCAGATGTTACAGCATAGTGGAGGGGATTTAATGAAATCCCGTCTCCACTGTGCATTAAAAAACGCATGCATTTTTCCAGCAAAAGCGCACATGCGGTGTGTTTTTTCAGAACGCAGCATGTTGCTACAATGAGCAAAACACGCAGGAACACCGCAGGTGACCTGCCAGTGACCTCAGGTGCATTTTTGGTCAGGATTTTACCTGCATAAAATCCTGACCAAAGCCTGAAGCAAAACTGAACGTGGACACATACCCTTACGGAAGGAGCTTGTAAAAGAAAGGAAAAAAGTGGAAAATGAATAATTTGAAACATATGGGGAGTAGAGCTGAGCGGTGAACGCAAATCCTGGTGGAAACAAAGACTTCTATGAGCCTGTGAAAACATACAGGGGCGTTCTCAGGTCTGTCACTGCGGAGGAACCTGAAATCTGAGTGTTATTGTGCTCAAGCATACAATATTACAGTTATATGTGCTAGTGAGAAAAATTAACTGGGTAGAAAGGCAAAATGAGCAATTGTAAATACACAGTGCTATATAATGTGATGATTGCAATAGATTAAGGGTATGTGCACACGTCAAGTATTTGGTGCAGAAATGCGCTTTTTCCCATTTTTTAATGAGTTTTTTTATATGGATTTTTGGTGCAGATTTTTCTCCATTCACTAGAATAAGTGAAACCTGCAGCAAAAATGCTGCAAGAATTGCCTGTTGCAGATATAAATCTGCACCAAATCCGCAAGTCAAAAAAAGCAGCGTGTGCATGAGTCTTCAGGAATCTCATTCACTTTGCCGTCATCCAAAAATCCTTCACGTTTTGTGAAAAATCTGCGCATAAACCCCTCCGACAAATCTGCAACGTATGCATAGGCCCAGGTGGATAAAAATGTTAATAGGATTGCTTCTTTAACCCATTCAACCTTGGGTTTTTCCGTTTTTGAGTTTCTGCTCTTTGCTCCCCTTCTTCCCTGAGCCATAGCGTTTTTTATTTTTCTGTCAATATGGCCGTGTGAGGGCTTGTTTTTTTTGTTTTTTGCGGAACGAGTTGTACTTTTGAAAGGCACCATTGGTTTTACCATATAGTGTACTTGAAAACGGGAAAAAATTAAATGCGGTGAAATTGCAAAAAAAAAGTGCAATCCCACAGTTGTTTTTTGTTTTGTATTTTTACCATGTCCACTAAATGCTAAAACTGACCTGCCATTATGATTCTTCAGGTCATTAAGAGTTTGCAGATGCCAAACATGTCTAGGTTCTTTTTTTATTTAAATGATAACAAAATCCAAAGTTTAAGTTTCTAAAAAAAAAAAAAAAATAAAATAAAAAAGCCATTTTTCGTAGTGGGTATGAGTGAGGGCTTGATTTTTGTGCGCCGAGCTGATGTTTTTAATGATACCATTTTGGTGCAGATACGTTCTTTTCATCGCCCTTTTTTGAATTGTAATGGAATGTTGCAGCGACCAACAGGTAATTATTGCGTTGTGATTTTTTTTCACGTTACGCCGTTTAGCGATCGGGTTAATTCTTTTTATATATTGATAGATCTGATTATTATGAACGCGGCGATACCAAATATGTGTATTTTTTTATTTTATTTTGAATGGGGCCACTGGAAGTGATTTGAACTTTATATTTTTTTTAACCCCTTAACGACCAGAGGTGTTTTTTGTTTTTGCATTTTCGTTTTTTGCTCCTTTTCTTCCCAAAGCCATAACTTTTTTTAAATTTTTTGGTCAAAATGGCCATGTGAGGGTTTGTTTTTTTGCGAGACAGGTTGTACTTTTGAACAACGCCATTTTAACATATTGTGTACTGGAAATTGGGAAATAAATTCCAAGTGCTGTGAAATTGCAAAAAAAAAAGTGCACAGTTGTGTTTTTTTTTTCCATGTTCACTAAATGCTAAAACTGACCTGCCATTATGATTCTCCAGGTCATTACAAGTTCATAGACACCAAACATGGCTAGGTTCTTTTTTTATTTAAGTGGTGAAAAAAAATCCAAAGTTTGTTAGAAAAAAAACCAAACAATTGCACCATTTTCCGATACCCGTAGCGTCTCCATTTTTCGTGATCTGGGCTTGGGTGAGAGCTTATTTTTTGCGTGCCGAGCTGACTTTTTATTGATACCATTTTGGTGCAGATACAATCTTTTGATCGCCCGTTATTGCATTTTAATGCAATGTTGCAGCGACTAAAAAAAACGTATTTCTGGTGTTTTTGAATGGGACGAAAGGGGGGTGATTTTAACTTTTTTATTTTTTTTCATATTTTTAAAAACATTTTATTTTTAGTTTTTGCATGCTTCAATAGTTTCCATGGGAGACTAGAAGCTGCGATCATCCGATCGCCTATGCTACACAGAGCGCCAACCTATCCAGCTATGACAATCACAGGGGTCTGCTGCAAACCCCGGGTTGTCATACCAAGCCACCGGCGACCCGTGGTCATGTGACACGGGCGCCGATCGGCAGGATTAGTGACGTGCATGTGGTGCGATCGTGTTAAATGCCACTGTCAGAGACTGTGGTGTGGTGAGGTATTGAATGTTATTCTGTCACTTTGGTGTACTGTGTCATTCTTCTGAGCGCGAATACTTAGCCTAAGTGGGAACAGACGCAGCACATGCGGGGATAGATTTATCCAAACAAATTTCTATAGCAGGATGATGGGGGTTCTGCTCCAGTGTGACCGCTCAGCTCCACCACAAGAAGGTGCTCTGTCTGTCTCTGTCTACCTAAAATACATAAAAAAATACATGCTGTGCAATAAATATGTGCACAGATAGTATCGATCACTACACAAATAGTAAAAGACATACCAGATCCCCCAATACAGAACCACTGCATTCCTTGTCCCCCACTCATTAACCCAGGAATGTGACCAGAAAAGAAGGAAAAAGGAAAATACCGATAAGGCTTAGAGACCTGATTGCCAGGAGTGCGCTAAAATCCACAGGATCCAAAACATTCCCTCTTTAAAAAGGGGCTTTGGACCGGGGTTTTCACCTCTCATCAGTAAGGGCAGGACACTGGTTGGCTGAATGAGCGCCTTGAAGAGGTTTTATTATTCTTTGAAAAAGTACCTAAGAATGATACTCATGGAAAATATAAAAATCGGCTAGCACTCACTCTCCCAGGATCTAGCATGCACTCTCCGCTGCTGCTCCTGCATGTGTGTTTTGACTGCAGCACTAGCATCATGTTAAAAGCATGCATCACCGCTGCAGCCAATCGCAGAGCTCAGTGGATCTACCAATATAGATGACATTTTAGCTAAGCTTTGTCATTGGCTGCAACCAAAACACAGCAATGCAGAGATGGTGAGTTTTGTCTGATTTTGTTAGTGTACATTAGTAGTATTGTATCATGATGACTTTTTAACCCCTTCACCCCGAAGCCTGTTTTCACCTTCCTGACCAGGCCAATTTTTATACTTCTGACCGCTGTCCCTTTATGAGGTCATAACTCCGAATCCTGGTGATTCTGAGATAGCTTTCTCGTGACATATTGTATTTCATGATAGTGGCAAAATTTCTTCGATATGACTTGCATTTATTTGTGGAAAAAAATTGAAATTTGGCGAAAATGTCGCAATTTTCAAACTTTTAATTTTTATGCCCTTAAATCAGAGAGTTACATTGCACAAAATAGTAAATAACATTTCCCACATGTCTACTCTACATCAGCACAATTTTTGAACCATTTTTTTTTTTTTTTGTTAGGAAGTTAAAGGGTTAGGCCGGGGACACACACAACGTATAAAAAAAGGTCCGTTTTTCACGGACTGAAATCGCACAAATGTTTCCCAAACAGTTATCCGTGTGCAGTGCGAGGATGCGATTTCCTCGCATCAAATGATCCTTTTGACATCCGTGTGACATCCGTATGGCATCCGTATGCCGAGATTTTCTCGCAGGCTTGCAAAACCGACATCTGATGGATTTATGTGCTCAAATGTTCATTAAAACATATATACAGTATATATATACACTCACCGGCCACTTTATTAGGTACGCCATGCTAGTAACGGGTTGGACCCCCTTTTGCCTTCAGAACTGCCTCAATTCTTCGTGGCATAGATTCAACAAGGTGATGGAAGCATTCCTCAGAGATTTTGGTCCATATTGACATGATGGCATCACACAGTTGCCGCAGATTTGTCGGCTGCACATCCCAAAGATGCTCCATACAAGGCAGGATGGATCCATGCTTTCATGTTGTTTACGCCAAATTCTGACCCTACCATCCGAATGTCGCAGCAGAAATCGAGACTCATCAGACCAAGCAACGTTTTTCCAATCTTCTACTGTCCAATTTCGATGAGCTTGTACAAATTGTAGCCTCAGTTTCCTGTTCTTAGCTGAAAGGAGTGGTACCCGGTGTGGTCTTCTGCTGCTGTAGCCCATCTGTCTTAAAGTTCGACGCACTGTGCGTTCAGAGATGCTCTTAGGCCTACCTTGGTTGTAACGGGTGGCGATTTGAGTCACTGTTGCCTTTCTATCAGCTCGAACCAGTCTGCCCATTCTCCTCTGACCTCTGGCATCAACAAGGCATTTCCGCCCACAGAACTGCCGCTCACTGGATTTTTTTTCTTTTTCGGACCATTCTCTGTAAACCCTAGAGATGGTTGTGCATGAAAATCCCAGTAGATCAGCAGTTTCTGAAATACTCAGACCAGCCCTTCTGGCACCAACAACCATGCCACGTTCAAAGGCACTCAAATCACCTTTCTTCCCCATACTGATGCTCGGTTTGAACTGCAGGAGATTGTCTTGACCATGTCTACATGCCTAAATGCACTGAGTTGCCGCCATGTGATTGGCTGATTAGAAATTAAGTGTTAACAAGAAGTTGGACAGGTGTACCTAATAAAGTGGCCGGTGAGTGTGTATATATATATATATATATATATATATATATATATATATATATATATATATATATATATATGTCATTGAGACACATATATATATATTCTGTATTTATATTTAATTCTGCGCGATATCTGTGAAAAGCCGGTAATTCAATTGCCGGCTTTTCATTTCTCCTTCCCAAACCCGACAGGATATGAGACATGGTTTACATACAGTAAACCATCTCATAACCCCTTTTTTTTGCATATTCCACACTACTAATGTTAGTAGTGTGTATGTGCAAAATTTGGGCGCTGTAGCGTGTAAAATAAAGGGTTAAATGGCGGAAAAAATTGGCGTGGGCTCCCGCGCATTTTTCTCCACCAGAGTGGTAAAGCCAGTGACTGACGGCAGATATTAATAGCCTAGAGAGGGTCCATGGTTATTGGCCCCCCCGTGGCTAAAAACATCTGCCCCCAGCCACCCCAGAAAAGGCACATCTGGAAGATGCGCCTATTCTGGCACTTGGCCACTCTCTTCCCACTCCCGTGTAGCGGTGGGATATGGTGTAATGAAAGGTTAATGTCACATTGCTATTGTAAGGTGACATTAATCCAGATTAATAATGGAGAGGCGTCAATTATGTCACCTATCCATTATTAATCCAATTGTCTGAAAGGGTTAAAACACACACACACACACACACACACACATATAAACCCACAATATACATACCCTCTCTGATGAACTGTCAGGTCCCACGAGGTAATCCATCTGAAGGGGTTAAAATATTTTGAACTCGAACTCATATGAACTCGAGCGTGGGAACTTTTACCAGGCTCCAGTTCATGAGGACATCCAGCAGAGGGCGCCTCACCGCAACTCAAGGTAACTACAGGTCATTCCCCTGCAATCCATTCATTCCCGGGGGTTTTACAGGCACGAGCACTGCTTTAGCACAGCTCCTGGCTGTAAAATGGTTTAACCCCTTCAGATGGATTTACTTTGTGGGACTTGACCTGAGCGTCGGAAGGTATGAGATATTGTTGTTTTTTTATTTTTCCTTTGTTACAGAACGAGGGTCTTCAGGTGCCAGAATAGGCGCATCTTCCAGATGTGCCTTTTCTGGGGTGGCTGGGGGCAGATGTTTGTAGCCAGGGGGGCCAATAACCATGGACCCTCTATAGGCTATTAATATCTGCCCTCAGTCACTGGCTTTACCACTCTGGTGGAGAAAATTGCGTGGGATTGCTCCCACGCCAATTTTTTCCGCCATTTAACCCTTTATTTTACAAGCTAGAGTGCCCACATTTTGCACATACACACTACTAACATTAGTAGTGTGGAATATGCAAAAAAAAGGGATATGAGAAGGTTTACTGTATGTAAACCATGTCTCATATACTGTCGGGTTTGGGAAGGAGAAAGAAAAAGCCGGCAATTGAATTACCGGCTTTTCACATATCTCATGCTGAATTAAATATAAATACAGAATATATATATATATATATATGTGTCTCAATGACATATATATATATATATATATATATATATATATATATATATATATATATATACATTCTGTATATATGTTTTAACGAACATTTGAGCACATAAATCCATTAGATGTCGGTTTTGCAAGCCTGCGAGAAAATATTGCAGTACGGATGCTATACGGATTACATACGGAGGATGCCATGCGCAAAATACGCTAACACACCCTGCCTACGGATGAGATACGGATCACTATTTTGGGAACATTTCTGCGTATTACGGCCGTAATAAACGGACCGTATTTACATACGCTGAGTGTGACGCCGTCCTAAGACTCACTTTTTTCCTCCAAAAAAGTGGGGGTGCGTCTTATAGTCCGGATGTACTGGCTGTGGTGGAGAGATGGGGGAGCAGCATTGGCAGAGCAGTGGTCACAGAGGCAGGAGCCAGCTGCTGCGGCTAACTCCTGTGCCCGCTGCTAAAGAGAAATGAATATTCACTTCATTCCACACCCATTTCTCTTTAATAGCATCCTGGTATGATTGGCCCCCCATCCCCTCCTGGTATGCATACCTCCTCATCCCTAGCCTGGTATGCATGTCCCGTTATCTCTAGCCTGGTAGTCATGGGAGGGTTACCATATAATTTCTTGTGCAATTTCTCCTGAGTACGCTGATACCCCATATGTGGGGGAAATCTACTGTTTGGGCGCATGGCAGAGCTCGGAAGGGAAGGAGCGCCGTTTGACTTTTTGAATGTAAAATTAGCTGGAATAATTAGTGGTTGCCATGTCGTGTTGAGAGCCCCTGATGTGCCTAAACAGTGGAAACCCCCAACAAGTGACACCATTTTAGAAACTAGACTCCTTAGGGAACTTATCTGGAGGTGTATTGAGCACCTTGAACCCACAGGTACTTCACAGAAGTTTATAACTTAGAGCCGTGAAAATTAAAAAAAGCTAATTTTTCCCGCAAAAATCTTTTTTTAGTTCCATATTTTGCATTTTCACAAGGGAAGCAGGAGAAAATGGACCCCAAAATAAATTTGTTGTGCAACTTCTCCTGAGTTTACCGATACCCCATATGTTGTCGAAAACTACTTTTGAGGCACAGTAGAAGCTCAGAAAGGAAGAAACGCCATATTATAGTGCAGATTTTGCTGTACTTGTTTGAGGGTGCCATGTCACATTGACAGAGCCCCTGAGGTGCCAGAACAGCAGAACCCCCCCATAAGTGACCCCATTTTACAAACTAAACCTCTTAGGCTACTTTCACACTAGCGTCGGGCCCGGCCCGTCGCAGTGCGTCGGGCCGAGGTTACCGACGCTAGCGTTCTCTGCGCCGCACAACGGGGGCAGCGGATGCATTTTTCCAGCGCATCCGCTGCCCCATTGTGAGGTGCGGGGAAGTGCGGGGAGGTGGGGGCGGAGTTCCGGCCGCACATGCGTGGTCAGGAAAAGCGGACCGTCGGCAGCAAAAAACGTTACATGTAGCGTTTTTTGCAGCCGACGGTCCGCCACAACACGGCGCAACCGTCGCACGACGGTTGCGACGTGTGTCAATGCGTCGCAAATGCGTCGCTAATGTTAGTCAATGGGAAAAAAACGCATCCTGCAAGCACTTTTGCAGGATGCGTTTTTTTGCCAAAACGACGCATTGCGATGTATTGAAAAAAAACGCTAGTGTGAAAGTAGCCTTAATGAATTCATCTAGGGGTGCAGTGATTATATCAACCCCAGAGGTGTGTCACAAACTTTTATACCATTGGGCAGTGAAGATGAAATAATTTCCATTTTTACCACCAAGATTGTGATAGCCCCAAGTTTTACATTTTTATACTGGGAAATGGATAAAAAGGCACACAGATTTTCCTAGAATAGTTTGCTGATTCCATATAAAGAGACCGTAAGTGATAGAAAAGCAGTGACCACATTTTAGAAATTATAACCCTTTGGGAATTTATCTACAAATGTATTGACAATTTTGACTCCATGGGTGTTTTCCAGAAACAAGCAGCAGTGGATGTTGCTGAGTGAAAATTGCAAACTGCCTTTGTAGTGACCATTACGTTGTAGTGACCAGTACATTATGCCCAGCTCATGTTTCTGGAGACATGCTCCTGTAAATTAGGCGGGCTCTCATCACCACAGAAATGCCAAACATTTGGGTGCTAAATGTGGTTTAGGCACACTGGGGCTCAGAAGGGAGGGCGCATTTGGATGTGAGCCTTTTTGTTACCAGTAATGTGGAAGTCCCCTATATTTCCGTTAACAGATGACAGATCTGAGTGGGGACTTACTTTTTTTGTGGATTGAGTTGAAGCTTTTATTGGGAACATTTTACATAACATTTATGATCATATTTATCTGGCGCTCTATGCTGACCACTTACATTGGGGTTTCCATCTAAATCTCCAAGTGATGTGACAGATGAAACCCCCGATGGATCCATTCACTCTATTGAGGCAGCAGAGTTACTCTGGACTCCGTCTGGCCTCTGTTCAGCGTTGTCCTTCTTTTCAGAACTGCACAAAACTGTGGCCAACTGCACTTTTATGCAATCCTAAAAAGACAGACACCGCCGGAACACAGGTCCTCTGGCGTCCACAGTGCTGCCCCATTATAGGGAATCATCTCCCGGGGTTCTGTCGGAATCATGTATTTCAGAGATTTACACCCCTGTGTAAGCGCTCAGTGTAGAGCGCAGGATAAATGTGCGCCAAGCCTTATTGCGATCTTTGAGAGGCAGAGTGAAAAAATCAACAGTATGTGAAGAATTGGTTTTATTTAATTTTTTTTTACTCTGTTCCTTGTGCGGTATAAGGGATTAGGTGACTCTATTATTCGGGTCAGTGCGGTTTACAGTTATACCAGATTTATATCGGGTTTCTATGTTTGGCTGCTGTCACACACTAAAAGACGCTTTTTGCATCACCATATTTTGAGAGCTATAATTTTTCCATATTTCGGTCAAGAGAGTCATGTGAGGGCTTGTTTTTTTGCCGTACGAGCTGACATTTTTATTGGCACCATTTTCGGGCCCATGACAATATTTGATCGCTTTCTATTCCAATTTTTGGGAGACAGAATTAACAAAACCACCTTTTTTTTATATACTGTTTCATGTGTGGTAAAATTGGTAAAGCAGCTTTATTCTTCGGGTCAGTACGATTACAGCGACACCTCATTTATATCTTTTTTTTATGTTTTGGCTTTTTTACACAATAAAAACTATTTAATAGAAGAAATATTTTTTTTGCATTCCTTTATTCTGAGAGCTATAACTTTGTTATTTTTCTGCTGATGGATCTGTATGGTGGCTTGCTTTGCGGGACAAGATGACATTTTCAGCTATATCATGTTTATTTATATCCGTCTTTTTGATCGTGTGTTATTGCAGTTTTTGTTCAGAGATATGATGATAAAGCGTTGTTTTTTGCCTCGTTTTTTTTTTTTTTTTTATGGTGTTCACTGAAGGGGTTAACTAGTGGGACAGTTTTATGCGGTGACAGCAAATATGTGTGCGATTTTGTTTTTAATTTACGTACATAAATGTATTTATTGGAAAAATATTTTTCTTATTTTTCTTTATTTTGGGATTTAAAAAATAATAATTTTACACTTTTTTTATTTATTAAATTTTTTTTTTTTTTTTTTTACTTTTTTTTACATTGACCCACTGTATAGTGTAAGATCGCTCATCTGATACTCTGCAATGCATCTGACAGGCAGGGAAGGAGGTATGTCAGAGCCTGCTCTCATAAATTCATAAATCAATAGCACACATAAAAATAAGAAACTGTGTAATATATCTTATCAGAGAAATCTGCTTCTTTCTCCTCCCTGGACTGATTGTTCATTGTCAAAGTTCTCAATTCTCGGGTAAAATCTGTGTTCAGTGAAGATAGATTGTTACATAGGAGATAGAAGATGACAGTTGGTGCTTATAAAATTCTATGGGGAGGTTAAGGGGTAGGAGCTATAGTCACACACTGACATACTGCTGCACATTCCATGGAAATTTATGAGCACCAACTGTTATCTCCTATCTCAGTTATTGGAAAAATCTGTATTCACTGAAGACAGATTTTACCCGAGAATCAGGGCCGGCCCGAGAGATTACGGCGCCCTAGGCGAAACTATTTTGTTGCGCCCCTACTACTTTTAACATACCTCCCAACTTTTGAAGATGGGAAAGAGGGACAAAGTTTGCGGCAAATTTTAGGCCACACCTCTGACCACACCCATTCATAACTAGCCACACCTATATCCATGTCCCAACCACACCCATTTAGCACTGCTGATCACACTGTTTCATAAAGAATAATTATAAACAAAAGAATATGGCCACACAGTGCTCCATACTGTATAATGGCCACACATGATGCTCCATACTGTATAATGGCCACACATGATGCTCCATACTGTATAATGGCCACACATGATGCTCCATACTGTATAATGACCACACATGATGCTCCATACTGTATATTGGCTGCACATGATACTTCGTACCGTATAATGGCCACACATAGCTACTCCTACACACGCGGCTGCGCTCCGTACACACGCGCTCCGCTCCATACACCTCGTACACACGCGGCTCCGCTCCGTACACCTCGTACACATTTAGCTCCGCTCCATACACCTCATACACACGGCTCCGCTCCGTACACCTCATACAGACACAGCTCCGCTCCATACACCTCATACACATTCAGCTCTGCTCCATACACCTTTTGCCTTTTGAAAAGATTTTTTATAATTTTTTCGATTTTTTTCTCTGGCGCCCCCTTAGGGTCGGCGCCCTAGGCGGCCGCCTAGTTCGCCTATACGTTCTGGCCGGCCCTGCCGATAATTGAGAATTTTGTCTATGAATGATCAGTCCAGGAGGAGAAAGAAGCAGATTTTTCTGATACGATATGTTATGTGTTCATGTGTGACATGAGTTCATGTGTACTATTGATTAATGAAATAAAAATTAAAACGTTTACTCTTTAATCCCTTGGGCCACATCTTTGCATCAAGCTCTGCCCAGCTGGCATAAAGCCATCAAAATCTTTGACTTTTAAATCCTGTTTTCTGGCATTCACTGCTTGATGTATCAGCCCTCTTAAGTGTTTTTATTTTATTATTTTTTTTGCTTAAAAAAAAGTAAAATGGCAGCTTTGTGTAGAGGTACAGCAAGAAATATTAAAGATTCATTAGCAGTTTTCACGCTGTGCCGCAGCTCGCTGTGTCCAGTCGTCTAACAGCGTTATATTCTAATTTAATATTGCATTATTCAGTCGTCTGCCAGGAGATATATTCAATTAAAAAAAATATGAACAAAAGTTCTTTTGAAAAATTTCATTTGGGAAATTTACCACGGATTGCAACATCTTATTTGCACAATACTAAAAAAAAATATTATTATTAATTAAAAAAAAAATCAGATTTGTTTTATTAGAATAATTTCAATTGTAACCTAAAAATAAAAAAAATCTACTAGTAAAGAAATAAAAAAAAAAAGTCTGTATAAAAATACTATGAATTGTAACATTAGTATTTATTTATTTTTGCATAATAAGAATAATAATAATAAAATATATAATAATACAAAAAACAACAATACTAATTTTTTTTTTTTCCAAAGGAATATTTTTTTTAATATAAATCATAAAAAAATATATAATACAGAATTCACCCTAGATTGCAACATCGTTATTTATTCAGTTGCATAATAATGCCACAAATTTGAAAATGCTACTAAAAATAAATACATGTATTACATAAATTTGAACGGAAATATTTATTTTTATAGTAATAATTATTTTATAAAATAAAAATACTACCAAATATAATAGTAATTAGAAATAAAATTACCACGTAGTGTAACTTGAGTATATAGAAATGAATTAATTTTTTTATTGTTAAAATGAATTATTATTTTACTAATGTTAATATTAAATACTGAAAAGAAAAAAAATAATAAATAAATATATATATATTCTAGTATCTGGCCGCTGAACAATATGGTATTAATGCTTTGTCCGGAATCTCCTCCTATTCCATTTTCCTTAATGACTTCCTCCTTTCATTTTAATCTTTGGTTCTTGCATCTGAAAGCCCTCGTTATGCAGCGGGATAATGGAAACGGGAGGGGGAGGGTATTCGGAGTGAAATCATTGCAACCTGTGCAGACTCTGTTACCATGGAAACCAATTATTCAATGGCTAAATTATCGCTGTTTATTACAATCATCTCTGGGAAGGGGAAAGCTCAGTGTTTGCATCACAAGGACGTCCAGAGAAGAATTTTTTTTTTCTTGGTGATATTTAAATATTAACAATGGAGAAATTCTGTAGAAAAAAAAATACTGGAACAAAGCAAAAAAAAATAAAAAAAAATATTCAGAATATTCGGAAGATTTACACTGATGGAAGTGCATGGACTTACTGGACCATTAGATTGTATTTTCATTGTCGCTGTATTAAACGTTGATGAAAAGTGGTAAAAATAGGATTGATGAGATCAAATCTGTGTAATGTATGGAATATTTTCTTATTGCTGGTAGAATAGAATCTTCATTCACAGGCGCATGATATTTTCCATCCCTTTAACAAGGGGCTGTAGTGTATTTTTGAAATGCAAAATTTGGAACAGAGCCCTTCTCCTAGTCCTGTAGTGATAATCTCCTGCTGATAAAACACTGACTTTATTAACACAACACACAGCCCATTAATTGACAGATAACTGGAATCAACCTCTCAGACCCTACATCATGCTTCTCTCAGATTACGTAACAAAAACCTGCTGACAGATTATCTTTAAAGACCCCTGATTGTAGGACGTCCTGTTAGAAATTTTGCATTTGGGTCCACAAGCTTCAAATTACGCTACAGCCAGGAGAATTTAAAAACTGCGCCCAGTGTCAGGCCTGTTTTTTATGTCACATAGGTTTAATAGAGGAGGGCAATATTATTACTGTACAGATATACTGTATATACAATATAATTATGTAGTAGGACAATGATAGACGTAAGCCACTCTATATTTGTATGTGTTTGGAAGTTATCCCTAATCATTTGAGTAAGAGATAACTTGATGATCCCTGGGGGACCGACTGCTGGGACCCCACCGATCTTGAGATTGGGGCCCTGAAGAGACCCATGTGAAGGGAGCAGAGGTTGATCATGTTCACGGACGCTCCATTCATTTTTATGGGATTCCTGAAGACCAGCCGAGCGCAGCATTCGGCCATCTCCGGAAGTCCCATTAAGCATGAATGAAGCGGCGGTGCGCATGAATCATCACTGACCCATTCATAAGAGGCACTTTTCAGCCCCAGTTCTTGGGATCATCAGGGAATCCAAATTTGCAAATACCTCATTAAGGGTTATTTCCAGAATACCAATACTTTTGACATAGCACAGTATCCACAAGACTGATGTCAATATACATTACAAGCCCAGTATAACATATCTTTATTGTACCTTTTTTTTAATCTTCTGTCCCTTTGTGCACCCAGCTTCACATAGTGGCATGTCCGGTCCTATTCTTATCTGCTAAACCTACATTGTCCTGCTTCTCCTCAGTGCTGCAGGCTCCCCCTCTCCTGTTTTCCCCCTTATAGAAACAGATGGATTTTTTTTGTATTTATATGGATGAGGTGACCAGTGATAGTTTTTTATGTAGTGGTTCATGGGGATCTTCAGAGCATGATCTTATTCTTCCTTACATGCATATCAGAGATGACCATAGCATAGCTGAGCTGTGCTACAACGTGGCAATAAGGAAGGTGTGTGAATGTCTGTTTTATTACACGGGGTCATAGGTGCATCTGTTTTATATGAATTAGAAAGGGTCCTTAGGAGCAAATGTAACTGGTATTAGTGGGATGTTCATAGTCAAGCATAGCTGAGCATTGCAACCCGGCTGTCAGATGTTTTATTAGACAGGGTCATTAGGTTCATCTGAGCATGTTCGACTGACAGCATTAATATTACTGGATGAGAGATCCGGTGGCAACAGAGGGAAAAGAGAGTCACAGGGAATCATCATTGGGAGTAGGGGGTGATGGCTGGAAATCAGTGCAGGTTTTAAAAAAATTGATTTCTGCACATACAGAATTATTAATGTGTGCCACTGCCAATACAACCGAAGCCCCCATTATGATTTTGAGAATTATTAAGCAGCATTCCCAAATAACTGCAGGGAAGCCATGTAACAGCTTTTTCAGTTGCACCCGATTCCAACAGGAGGAAAAAAAAATTGTAGCATGTTTCATTGGAATTACTTTTCTCTAGAAACATTGCTTCAGTCTGGATATATCTGTTAATACAGCGTCTGATGGAACAATCATGGCACCCCATGGAGGCTGTGCAGCTCTGTACTAAGGAGCCATAAAGCCTCCGTGCACTGCAGTACAGGCTCTGTGCTATGCTGTTTGCATGACCTCTAATTGTCCATGTAAGATTTAAAGGGGTATTCTTCCACAGTTCTTAAATCGCTTTAATTATTTGCAATTGACTTGCCTTTTCTCTCTGTTTTCATTCTCCTGCAATGATAGCTTTTATCTTTCATAGTGTACAGCTAGTTTCCATTAAGTTTGGGTTCCAGACCCTGGTTGAGAGTGCGCAGTAGTTACTTTCCAGTACAGGTGCTGTTATAAGTCTTGCAAAATTACCAGTCTGCCCCTTTCACAGCAGGTCTGCTAATCTCTGCTCTCACTGTCCGGAGCTGTTTGCTTGTTCAAAAGCTTTATCTCTAGATGCAATTAAAGTGATGGTGGTGTAGACACTAGGACAAACCACTGATAGCTGAATGTGTTACAGCAGAATTTATGCTGAGCTTTATAGCTCTAAGGGCGCAGTCAGACGGCTGTATAAAACGGATTGAGATTGGTGCATAGACTGGCAAGCGGCTCTCCCGACCTGAGTGTAACAGCTTCATGTATTCCTATACAGCTGTCACACTATGATCGGAAGAGCCACCGGCCGGTCCATGCGCTGGGTTCCAATATCAGTTCGATTTATACGTCCGTCTGACTGTTCCCTAATGCTACAGCTCTGCTACTCACCAGAGCTGTCACTCAAGGAGGAGAGCACGCCCTGCCGGAGACCACGAAGTAAGGAGACTGAACTGCTCTGAGCTGCTCAAGAGGCAACCTGGGAATAACCCTTTAGGGCAGGATAAATCATATTGTGACATACAAAGTAGACTTTAGATTACCAATATGCCAAGCAGTTAAGCTAGAGTCATTACTTAAGAAACCAAGCAGCATGCAAACCTTAGGGCTCATTCACACACCTGTGATTTTCTCATGCAAGTTTTATCAGTGCTTTTTTTTTTTATCAAAGTTTGGTCAGAGTGTCTGTTTTTTACTGTCAGAGTTTGGTTTAATTTGGTTAGTTTTTCTCGCCTAAGAAACAAGCAAAAAAGTTTCTCTGTCTTTTCCTATCTAACGTATGGCATCCGAGTGCTGTCCGATTTTTTTACAGACCCATAGACTTACAGTACCGATTTTTTTTTTTCAGATTGTTAGCGTTAGCTTCATTAAAACAAGGGTCACCATGACGGAAGTCATTGGATTCCATCGGGTGCTGTTGATCTGTTATATGACAAATCCAGTACTGCCTAAGGGTATGTTCACATGTTGAATATTTGCAGTTTACATTTTTGCAACTACTTAACATGTGCATACAGTCTTACAGTTGTGGCCAAAAGTATTGACACCCCTGCAATTCTGTCAGATAATACTCAGTTTCTTCTTGAAAATGATTGCAAACACAAATTCTTTGTTATTATTATTTTCATTTAATTTGTCTAAAATGAAAAAAACACAAAAAGAATTGTCCTAAAGCCAAATTGGATATAATTCCACACCAAACATAAAAAAGGGGGTGGACAAAAGTATTGGCACTGTTCGAAAAATCATGTGATGCTTCTCTAATTTGTGTAATTAACAGCACCTGTAACTTACCTGTGGCACCTAACAGGTGTTGGCAATAACTAAATCACACTTGCAGCCAGTTGACATGTTTTTGTTTTTTTTAACCATAACATTTTTATTTTATTAAACATTGTATAACAAAACAGGGTCGTACAAGTATTTAGTTTCTGTATAGTATGCATGAACAATAAACGATATAAACGATGTAAGGCTATCAATGACCTTAATTCTACAAAGACGTAAATGACAAAGACAAGACAAGACAGTAAGGAGTAGAAGGAAGGGAGGAAAGAGAAGAAAAAAAAAAAAGGGAAAAACCTCAGTTAAATCGATTAATCAAATCCGAACTCAGTCGCACTACAGGTCGGATCCCGCTGCATAATAATCCCACGGGGACCATATTGCCTGGAAGCGCACCACCGAGTCATTTAGTAAGGCTGTAAGGTGTTCCATCCTTCTGACATCCATGATCCGTCTAAGGAGGATCTGAAGCGAAGGGGGACTCGGCTGTCTCCAAAGACGCGCAATCAGGCATCTGGCCGCCGTAAGGATATGTTGCAATAATCTATTGGAGAGTTTGCCCATACCCGTCGCCCCGTAACCCAGGAGAAGCACCAGTGGGTTTAGTCAGTTGACATGGTTAAAGTTGACTCAACCTCTGTCCTGTGTCCTTGTGTGTACCACATTGAGCATGGAGAAAAGAAAGAAGACCAAAGAACTGTCTGAGGACTTGAGAAACCAAATTGTGAGGAAGCATGAGCAATCTCAAGGCTACAAGTCCATCTCCAAAGACCTGAATGTTCCTGTGTCTACCGTGCGCAGTGTCATCAAGAAGTTTAAAGCCCATGGCACTGTGGCTAACCTCCCTAGATGTGGACGGAAAAGAAAAATTGACAAGAGATTTCAACGCAACATTGTGCGGATGTTGGATAAAGAACCTCGACTAACATCCAAACAAGTTCAAGCTGCCCTGCAGTCCGAGGGTACAACAGTGTCAACCCGTACTATCCGTCGGCGTCTGAATGAAAAGAGACTGTTATGGTAGCAGACCCAGGAAGACCCCACTTCTTACCCCGAGACATAAAAAAGCCAGGCTGGAGTTTGCCAAAACTTACCTGAAAAAGCCTAAAACGTTTTGGAAGAATGTTCTCTGGTCAGATGAGACAAAAGTAGAGCTTTTTGGGCAAAGGCATCAACATAGAGTTTACAGGAGAAAAAAAGAGGCATTCAAAGAAAAGAACACGGTCCCTACAGTCAAACATGGCGGAGGTTCCCTGATGTTTTGGGATTGCTTTGCTGCCTCTGGCACTGGACTGCTTGACCGTGTGCATGGCTTTATGAAGTCTGAAGACTACCAACAAATTTTGCAGCATAATGTAGGGCCCAGTGTGAGAAAGCTGGGTCTCCCTCAGAGGTCATGGGTCTTCCAGCAGGACAATGACCCAAAACACACTTCAAAAAGCACTAGAAAATGTTTTGAGAGAAAGCACTGGAGACTTCTAAGGTGGCCAGCAATGAGTCCAGACCTGAATCCCATAGAACACCTGTGGAGAGATCTAAAAATGGCAGTTTGGAGAAGGCACCCTTCAAATATCAGGGACCTGGAGCAGTTTGCCAAAGAAGAATGGTCTAAAATTCCAGCAGAGCATTGTAAGAAACTCATTGATGGTTACCGGAAGCGGTTGGTCGCAGTTATTTTGGCTAAAGGTCGTGCAACCAAGTATTAGGCTGAGGGTGCCAATACTTTTGTCTGGCCCATTTTTGGAGTTTTGTGTGAAATGATCAATGTTTTGCCTTTTGCTTCATTCTCTTTTGTGTTTTTTCATTTAAAACAAATTAAATGAAGATAATAATACCAAAGAATTTGTGTTTGCAATCATTTTCAGGAAGACACTGAGTATTATCTGACAGAATTGCAGGGGTGTCAATACTTTTGGCCACAACTGTATGGTTTCCGTTAATAGAAGATATCGCAACGCTGGTATGAACAGGACAGTAAAAGAGCCTAGCTAAAATGTAGTTGTTTTGTGCATGTTGTTTCTCAATTTACAGCCTGCATTATATACTCCAGATTAAAAAACACAAAAATTGAGCTTAACTTGAGTTGGTACACATGCAAAGGTTAAACGCATGTTCACATTGGCCACAAAACATTAAAACCTACAAGCATTGCTTACTTTTTTCTCTTGTAGGTTTTAATTATATACTCCAGAGCTGCATTTATAATTCTGCAAAGCTGAAATCTCCCATCATTCCCTGCTGACTCAATGACTACATCAATCTTTTTTGGACAACAGTAAACAATTAAAACCAGTGAGCCCTTTTGGACACTTCCAAGCTTCGTGATCTCCAAGTAGAAGGGCTGTAAACATTTATGGGGGCAGAGTCTGCATTTCCAGCTAAGATAACTGTGCCCGAAATAAAATTGAAATGACGATATTCCTCGGTGTGACATTTTCATTGTAGACTCAGTGAATGTATTTTACCGGAACAGAATGTTCTTGGGATTAAATGACTTCTTTAATGTCTGTCATTTCTATCGCTGACCTTGTTTGGACTTTTTTAGGTCCTGCACATATTAGTTTAGTAATCAGTGGGATTTAAGCCATGGCATTCTGAGCGTCGATCCTCTTTTTCATGTATGTTGTAGTTAGTAAATTACTTGCTTTTTTTCAGGATAGAACAATTCTCTGGCATCTTTTCATAGAATTCTATGTTGTGCCGTTCTTCTGTTATTCCTCCTGGAAATTTAATGAATACATTGACAACGGGGTGTTACCGTTCCTATATAGTTGTGTGTATACATCTATGTATATACAGTCATGGCTGAAAGTGTTGGAACCCTTGAAATTCTAACAGAAAATGAAGTACGGTATTTCTCCCTAGAAAAATTTGCAATTACATACGTTTTATTATACACATGTTTATTTCCTTTGTGTGTATTGGAACAACACAAAAAAACGAGGAAAAAAGGCAAATTGGACAAAACCCCCCCAAAATGGGCCAGACAAAATTTTTGCACCCTCAAGTTAATATTTGGCTGCACACCCTTTGGAATAAATTTCTGCTATCAATCACTCCTATAATCATCAACAAGCTTCTTACATCTCTCAGCTGGAATTTTGGATCTAACTTCTTTTGCAAAGTGCTCCAGGTCTCTCATATGTGAAGGCGCCTTCTCCCAACAGCAATTTTAAGATCTCTCCAAAGGTGTTCAATGAGATTTAGATCTGGACCCATTGTGGCCACTTCAAAACTCTCCAGAACTTTGTTTCCATACATTTCGGGTGCTTCTTGAAGTATGTTTGGGGTCATTGTCCTTCTGGAAGACCCATGACCTAGAACGGAAACCCAGCTTTCTGACTCTGGGTGCAAGATTGGGGCCCAAAATCCTTTGGTTATTAGATTTCATGATGCCTTGCATACAGTCAAGGCACCCAGTTCCAGAGGCAGCAAAACAACCCCAAAGCATCTTTGAACCTCCACCATATTTGATTCTAGGTACTGTCCTCCTTGGTCTCCTATCCTGCGTTGCAAACTTTCATCAATTTTCCTCTGCATCCACATCCAGGGAGATTAGGTACAGTGCCATGAATTGTAAACTGATTATGTTCCGCACTGTGGACAAAGGAACATCAAGATCTTTGCTGATGGACTTATAACCTTGAGATTATTGATATTTTTCAACAATTTTGGTTCTCAAGTCCTCAGACAGTTCTCTTCTACACTTTCTGGTCTCCATGCTTAGTGTGGCACACACAGACACATAATGCACTGATTGAGTCAACTTTTCCCCTTTTTATCTAGTTTCATGTATGATTTTCATATTGCCCACACCTGTTACTTTCCACAGGTGAGTTTGAACCGAGCACACATGCTCGAAACAAAGTTGTTTACCCAAAATTTTGGAAAGGTCCCAACAATTTTGTCCAGCCCATTTTTGGGGTTTTGTGGGAAATTATGTCCAATTTTCATTTTATTCTTAGTTTTTTTTTGCATTGCTCCAATACATGCAAAGAAAATAAACAGGAGTATTACAAAATGTGTAATTACAATAATTTTCTTGGAGAAAGGTTTAAGGTGTTACATAGGACTGCAAAAAAAAATCTAATGTGATGTTTCACTTTAGATTGTAAGAAGTAAGTAGAAAATAGCTCACCTCTCCTTCCTGGAAATGGCAGCCCATGGTTTTGGGGTGTAACAGGGCAGGATCCCAGAAACCATTTAAAATCATTAAGTTGTATTACCGGTCTATGTTGGTGTTATTTGGAAATTAAAGTGGTTTTGAGAAACAGGACCCCAAAATAGCAGAGTAGATACTCCGACCTCTTCCCCTGGGTCCTGAATCAGATCCCCGCCTCTGCACGGGTCTCTTTATTTAAGCAGTAGGAGTGACGACACATCAACAGTTCAAATCATGGGCCCCAATGCAAAAGCTCCAACGGGCCCCTCAATTTTTGAAAGTCTTTAATAGTATTGGTCTTTTCATATAGGCCAAAGGGACTTTTTGGGCCCTTTGGGCTCCGGAGCCCGGGTGTGATTGCCGCTTATGAACCTATTGTAGTTATGCCTCTGATAGCCATGAGCTCAGTGTCCACAGATGATTTGAAACAATTACTGCCCTCCTAAGTCCGATAAGGGGAAATGCTGGTCTGATGTTTGGGGAAACTCCATTATTATGACATCCGCTATTGTTGCAGTGGAGGCTTTTTTGCCAATATAGTAATTTTCATAGAAATGAAGTGTCATCACTGAATATCTCCTGGGCCATCTCTCGTCTGGTTGACTACACTAAATATAATTTTCTTTCAGGGAAGTGATGAGGAGCTGTCAGAAAATGAAGAGGAGGTGGGGATGGAGAAGTCAGAAAGTGACGGCAGTGACTACGCCCCCAATAAGAAAAAGAAGAAAAAAATGAAGGAGAAGAAAGAAAAGAAATCCAAACGGAAAAAGAAAGATGGAGAAGACGAAGACAATGAAGAAACGTGTATAAAGGTAGCTTATTCCGAAGAAGTCTACAGCTACTTACTCAATAATAATTTCCCCCCCCCCCAAAAAAAAAAAAAAAATAAAATTGAAGGGTTTCTGGATAGCGTTCCCTGGTGAAGCCACATCTTTTTTGGTTTATCAGGCACTGCGCCATATGTCTTTCTTTATTGCAGTCTGGCTTCATGTTAGAAGAGGGATACGAAGACGTATTGGCTAACAGCCATTTTGCATGAAACCACGTTTCCCGATAGCTTAGAGGAAGAGTGGTGCGATTTTATATCGGTGGTGAGCGCCCCTTAGTAGCTTTTTGAGTTTTTATCATAGTAATTGGGTCCCACAGCCAAAATATACAGCGTTTTGCTCTATATCTTCAATAGAAGGGGACTGATCAGGTTTTGGCACACCTGGCAAACAAATTATTTTGCTAAGAGAGTCAACGGACATCTAGACATTTCCCCTTTAGAAGGGCAAATGTGATATTACTGATGGTCATAAATGTATTATTTGGAAGTCTACCAGAACTGGGACTACTCTTACATAGCTTACACAGAAGGACTGACGTCCATGATGTCGTAGTAGGACGTTTGGACAAGGGTTGTCTTCGCGAGACAGCCACTTTAAGTGTTTATTGACATGAATGGACTTTTTGTATTGGCGCCTGGCTTCCTTCAGGGCAGTTGAAAACAGACCATAGACTTAAAGCTGAGAAAACCAGTCAGTGTTGGACAAGAAACCCCTTTTTATTATGGCTCTTATGGCTCAGTCTTGGTGGTTGTACCTTCACCAATGGAGACAACTTCTGATATGTCTCTACAATATGTCTGAAATTGTTTTAAATCATATTTATATCTTACAACAAGCTGAGGCTAAATAATTGGAGTCAAGAAGGCTTTATCTCCGCTTATATGGGACAATCGCCATCTGCCTTCTTGCCTTCTTCAGGACCAACACTGTTGGATTATGAGTTGGACTTGATGGAACTCTCTTTTTTTTCTTTTCTTCAATCTTATCAATCAGGTTTTTTATATGCGATTTTCCCATAAGCTTCTCTTTCCTTGTTAAAGTTGTTGTAGAGAAAAACGTTATGAACAAATGTTACCGAGGACCCAATGTGTGTCATAGGGCTACCAGAACACAGCACGAGCCATAGATTTGAAGCCATAAGTCACAGCCGTGCAGCCACGAGTTGCCACGATTTATAGGCACTGTATATTACTTTCTAAGAGTATTCCATTTTATCGTAAAGGAGCCAAAGACCTCGGCACAGCTGATGGAGGAATGGGGACTGGACAACGTAGAGTATTCCTTCTCTGAGGAAGACTACCATACACTGACTAACTACAAGGCCTTCAGCCAGTTTCTCAGGTATTTACAACTGTCTTGAACCATTAAAAAGGTGTTAAATAGAAAGGATCAGCTCACACAATTATGAAGCGTCAACGCAGAGGAACTTGCTGTGCCGCAAGAAAGTGGGGTCAAATTTGAAAAAAGGGGATTCCAAAATCAGGGTCTTCATTAAAAAAAAACTTTTTTATTACAAAAATAAATTAAAAAGTCACTGTCTCAATGCCAGAGCTGAAAAATGGCTAGAACACTTGTTTTGAACAGGCGTCCTTAGTCATTGCATTCATTACAATGAATAAGGACACCTGTCTGAAGCACATTTGCTAGCCATTTTTTGGCTCTGGAACTGAAATTTATTTTTGTAATTAAAAATGTTTTTAATGAAGACCCTGATGCTGGAACCTCCATTTTTCTTTAAAAAAAGGCATGGAGGATGCTAATTTTATTAAAATGTGTGGTGCTGGATGGTATTATGGATGTTCCTAGGTACAGGGGGATTGCTTAGGATGTCCCATGACTTGAGATTTAAATGAATTGATACGTTTAGGTCCCCATATTGTGCTAGTTATATTTTTTTTGGGGGGAAAAGATTGACATAAAGTATATACACATGAATGATACGTAAAGGGTTAATCTCATCATCATAAATGGCTAAAATCACAAATGACCATTAAAAAAATACCAACTTTGCAATCTACTTGTTTTTAAAAATCCTCTCCAGTCTAAAGGAGGGAGGGATTTTTAATTTTATCGTTTTACTGCTTTTTGCTTAGGCTAGCGGCCACTTCTGTAGTCTCATCAGCGGTGGCCAGTGTCCTAGGCCAAGAGCGCAGCTCTTACAGCTGCCTGGATCCACCCATATTCAGTATCCCTGTGCTCTTCTGATACTGGAGAGGCAAAACTGACTCTGATTGCAACATCGGAAACTATATAGTTTGGGCCAATAGCGCAACCATGCCAGTGGTCCGAACTGCCAATTAAGCATGAGCGCACTGCCCCCTTATCAAGCAGGAAGGTGGGCGAGAGTGGTTGTATGATGAGATTGGCGGAGCCACTCTGGTCCAGGAGGGGAGATTTTTTTTTTCTAATTTTGGTGCCATTAATAAAGGAATGTCCAGAAGAGGACAACCCCATTAAGACCCCTTAGCTCCCTCCATGTGATGATATTTACTTTTTTTTATATCAATTTTAGACCTTTAATAGCAAAAAAGAACCCTAAGATTCCCATGTCCAAGATGATGACCGTGCTGGGTGCCAAATGGCGAGAATTCAGTGCCAATAACCCGCTGAAGGGCAGCTCGGCAGCGGCGGCGGCTGCGGCTGTCGCGGCGGCAGTTGAAACTGTGACAGTTGCTCCTCCGCTGTTAGTTGCTCCTCTGCCACCTGCTCAACCTCCTCCTATAAGAAAGGCAAAGACCAAGGAGGGGAAAGGTATGATCTTCATGGCGTTTATGGTGGCAATAAGAGGTGAAATTCCTTTTTTTGTTATTGCTAATACCTGCATTCATTATCAAGTTTTTGAACTTTTTTTCATTTTTTTTTAATTAAAAGCAATGTTCATGCTCCTGTTACAGTGGGGGAAATAATTATTTTATCCCTTGCTGATTGTGTAAGTTTGCCCACTGACAAAGACATGAACAGTCTATAATTTTAAGGGTAGGTTAATTTTAACATTGAGAGATAGAATATAAAAAATAAAATCCAAAAAATCACATTGTATAAATTATATAAATTTATATGTATTTTGCAGTGAGAAATAAGTATTTGATCCCCTACCAACCATAAAGAGTTGTGGTTCCTACAGACCAGTTTGATGCTCCCAATCAACTGGTTATCTGCATTATAGACAGCTGTCTCACATAGTCACCTTTATAAAAGACTCCTTTCCACAGACTCAATTAATCAGTCAGACTCTAACATCTACAACATGGGCCAGACCAAAGAGCTTTATAAGGATTTCAGGGACAAAATCATAGACCTGCACAAAGCTGGAATGGGCTGCAAAGCCATAAGTAAGGCGCTGGGTGAGAAGGAGACAACTGTTGGTGCAATAGTAAGAAAACGGAAGAAATACAAAATGACTGTCAATGGACATCGATCTGGGGCACCATGCAAAATCTCACCTTGTCCGGGTATCCTTGATCATGAGGAAGGGGAGAGATCAGCCTATAACTACATGGGGGAACTTGTTAATGATCTCAAGGCAGCTGGGACCACAGTCACCAAGAAAACCATTGGTAACACATTACGCTGTAAAGGTTTAAAATCCTGCAGTGCCCGCAAAGCCACCCCTGCTCAAGAAGGCTCATGTGCAGGCCCGTCTGAAGTTTGCCAACGAACACCTGGATCATTCTGTGAGTGATTTGGGAGAAGGTGCTGTGGTCAGAGGAGACAAAAATTCAGGTCTTTGGCATTAACTCAAATCGCCGTGTTTGGAGGAAGAGAAATGCTGCCTATGACCCAAAGAACACCATCCCCACTGTCACGCATGGAGGTGGAAACATTATGTTTTGCGGGTGTTTCTCTGCTAAGGGCACAGGGCTACTTCACCGCATCAATGGGAGAACGGATGGAGCCATGTACCGTAAAATCCTGAGTGACAACCTCCTTCCCTCCGCAGGACATTAAAAATGGGTCTTGGCTGGGTATTCCAGCAAGACAATGACCCAAGACATACAGCCAAGGCAACAAAGGAGTGGCTCAAAAAGAAGCACATTAAGGTCATGGAGTGGCCTAACCAGTTCCAGACCTTAATCCCATAGAGAACTTACGGAGGGAGTTGAAGTTCTGAGTTGCCAAGCGACAGCCTCAGAATCTTAATGATTTAGAGATGACCTGCAAAGAGGAGTGGACCAAAAATCATCCTGACATGTACGTAAACCTCATCAACTACAAAAAACCTCTGACTCCTGTGCTTGCCAACAAGTATTAAGTCTTGTTTGCCAGAGGGATCAAATACTTATTTCTCACTGCAAAATGCAATTAAATTTATACAATGTGATCTTCTGGATTTTATTTTTGATATTCTATCTCTCAATATTAAAATTAACCTGCCCTTAAAATTATAGACTGTTCATGTCTTTGTCAGTGGGCAAACTTACACAATCAGCAAAGGATCAAATACTTTTTCCCCCCACTGTATGTATAATTTTCGTTCATTTTAATTTATTTCTTTACTTGTTTTTTTTTATCAGTTAATCTAAATGTTGAGTTTTCAAGTTCCTACCTTTATTTTGCATGTATTATAATAACAACTGATTTCTAAATTATACTATACTTCCTTTTTTACTGCTAACTCTGCAATGTCTGATGTCCAGGGCCCGGTGTTAGGAAAAAATATAAATCCAAAGATTCTAAAAAGAAAGGAAAAGGGAAGAAAGTTGCAAACCTCAAGTTTAAATTTGGAGGAATGGTGAACAAAAGGAGAAAAGGTTCTTCGGTAAGTACCTAAACGTGGCTGGAAAAAAAAAAAAAAACGTAATAAAAATTGAAGCAACAATAAAAATTAGACTTCGTTTTACCGTTTTGTGTTTGCAGCGCCTGTGCAAACCTTTTATGTCTCCAGGGATGCAGACTATAGCTCACCCTGTTTGTTGTCTAATGCACAGGAACACATAAGTTGGCGTAGTTTTTGTATACACAAAACTTTTTTAACTTTTTTTTTTATTCTCTTCAAAACTTTATTTTATAGGCCACCAAGTAATTGATAGGGTACATTCATAACGGTTGTCAGCGAGGTGCCCCATTGCCATACTTTCGTAAAATAATAGACACTTTGGTCCCAGTTTATTATTTTATTGTGCTTTTTTTCCTCTAGTTTTTGGTGTTTTTTTCATTTGTTTTGTTTATTCATTTGCGCTTTATTCTTTTAATTTGCACTTTTTTAAAGTCTATTTTTTAAGCGTATTCCTGTTTTTGTGTTCATTATTATGGGCTGGATTTGAAGGGGATTTACAATCTCCAATATCCTATCCCAATATGTAGTAGGTGTAATAATAATAATAATATTAGCAAGTACCTCCAATCAGAAAAGTAGTATAGTTCTTCTGATTAGCTGTGTGGCTTACCCCATGCGCAGGGCATTGTAGTAGCTTGGGTTTCCATGGTTATGACCACTCATATAGGGACAGTTAGATGTTAGTGTTCGTAACCATGGATATCTAAGCTACTACAATGCCCTGCACATGGGGTAAGCGACAAAGCGAATCAGAAGAACTATACTACATTTCTAATTGAAGGTCTTTGCTAATGTTATAATCATTATTACACCTACTACACGTTGGGATAGGATCTTGGAGATGGGAATACTCCTTTTAATGGTTTCCTTTTTTAAAAAGTCAAATTTTTGGACAAATGCGCTCCAGTTCACCTCCCCGGAGTGATTTTATCTACGCGGGGAATTTTGACTTAAATTTTGTGACAATAAAAATATAAAGCATTTTTTTCATGAAATGTGTGCCCTGTTTTGTAGAATGTCGAGACAAAAAACAAAAGAAAAGTTACTTTAAACCCCCCCATAAATGATGAATTGGGCTCTTTGTGCTCCTCTCTGTCCCACAATGAATAAAGACAGCCTCAATGTAATTTAATAATTACATAATATATCTTACATAATAAGCCACTGTCACAATCCGCTTATCCAGTCCACAATTTGCCAACGTTACTTCCAAATTCTTAGACCTTCATCAGACTAATCAATAGTAGAAAGCTGAAATTAAAGGTTTGTATAGGGGGCGAGTCTGACCGTTTACATCACATATTTCTTCTTGTATATCCAGAGTGAAGAGGACGATAGAGAGGAGTCTGACTTTGACAGCGCAAGTATCAATAGCACCTCTGTCCGGTCGGATATTTCGGGTGGTCTAGGAAAGAAAGGAAAACGAAGGAAGAAGAAAAATAAAAGGAGTAAGTATTGGTATTCTTTTCTTTTTTATTTTTTTCAGGTGCTTTTAGGGTATCAGCAAAACAGCCATCATGGGGCATAGCTATAACCACAGACCCCATTTATGTAGGAGGGAATTATTTTTTAGTAGGAGGCTCCTTGTTATCGATCCTCATCCTTGAGTAGTCTCTTGCTCATTGAGAACCTGTCTTGTCCTTCACTACATCGACGGCTCATTTGTGTAATACTTAATTCCTCATTTGGTGGCGCTGCAGGGAAATAGAACACTCACTGCCATGTTTAGGGCAGCATGGTGGCTCAGTGGTTAGCACTGTAACATAGCCCTGGGATCCCACCAAGGACAACATCTGCAAGGAGTTTGTATGTTCTCCTCGTGGTTATGTGGGTTTTCTCCTTTTTTCATTTATTTATTTTGTCCATGTCTGATTTTTTTTTCCTTGGACTGAAAAAAAAATATCACAAAATACACGATTTGCCTCCGAGAATTGAATGTCACTCGTCCACTCATGTCTATTTGTATGTGAAAAAAAAATTGGACCGCGCTTGGATGACATTTTCATTGACTGCATGGAGGTGTGGAGACTTTTATTTTTTCTCTCCACCTCCGAGAAAATCGAATCTCACTCTGATCAAACTCCGATCAGAGTCCGATTAGCATAATCTGACCAATTAAGAGTTAAATATGCAAATACATTTCAGAGAAGTGCATGCATGGCTCTTATGTCTCCTTACTCTGACATGTCAGGCTTGGCTTGTCACTCTCCACAAGGAGAAACATTGCCCCTTAGATCTCGGATGCAGAGGAAACGTGTGAACCTACCGTAACAATTTGGGATTGTCAAAAGTGGACAACCCCCTTTTGTTAGTAGGGTTCTCCAAAAATAAACTGAGTAGAAAATATCTCAACGCGAAGACCCCCTAGTGATCAAGTTGAGTCTGTGGGAAGACCGTCCCTAATAAAATTAATGGGTGGTCCTTGTAATAAATGTCAGGTCCTCCAGAGCCAAGAGGCGCCCTTTGCGTCTGCTCTCTGTTTTGGCGTTACAATAAGGATACTTTTCGGAGAATCCCTTTTAAGGACCCCAATAAGACCCTATTATGACCCCCCTATCTATTATCTAGAGCCTGATTGGCCATAAATTATACCTAGCGATGTTACCCATTGAAAATTCTCGATCAAAAAAAGTCATTTATAATCTGATTTGTATCTAGTTGAAGTTGGAGAAGGAGATGGATATGAAACAGACCACCAGGACTACTGCGAAGTCTGTCAACAGGGAGGAGAGATAATCCTTTGTGACACGTGTCCTCGTGCCTATCACCTTGTCTGCCTGGATCCAGAACTGGAGAAAGCCCCTGAGGGCAAGTGGAGCTGTCCACACTGCGTAAGAGCCGTCTTTAGTCTGTCTGACCATTACCAATTGTCTCAATA
Source organism: Ranitomeya variabilis (assembly GCF_051348905.1). Taxonomy (NCBI): domain Eukaryota; kingdom Metazoa; phylum Chordata; class Amphibia; order Anura; family Dendrobatidae; genus Ranitomeya; species Ranitomeya variabilis. The sequence goes on along the minus strand of NC_135235.1, from coordinate 303,963,034 downwards.
TATTAAAGCCAAGTTGTCGTGCGAAAATGAATCATGTTTTTTTTAAGATATTTTTTTATTTATTTGGGAAGCATAAAAAAAACTTTATAAATTTGGTATCAATGTAATCGTACTGACCTGCAGAGAAAAGTCAGCATGTTATTTTCTCCATACAGCGAGCGGCGTAAATATGGACCCTAACAAACAAGAGCAGAATTGCCTTTTATTTATTTATTTTTTTTACATTTCTCAAAGATTTTTTTTCTGCCTCCAAATATATGGTAAATGAAATGGTGCAAGTGCAAGAATAAAACTATTCCTGCAAAAAAAAATTAAAAATAAACATAAGTCCTCATATGCTTATGTAGACAGGAAAAAAAAACCTAATAAAAAAAAGAAAACAAAACAAAGAAAAACAATGGCCTGACATGGGCAGTATGGTGGCTCAGTGGTTAGCGCTTTATGGTGGCTCAGTGGTTAGCTCTTTTTGGAGGCTCAGTGGTTAGCACTGTATGGTGGCTCAGTGGTTAGCACTGTATGGTGGCTCAGTGGTTAGCTCTTTTTGGTGGCTCAGTGGTTAGCACTGTATGGTGGCTCAGTGGTTAGCTCTTTTTGGAGGCTCAGTGGTTAGCACTGTATGGTGGCTTAGTGTTTAGCTCTTTTTGGAGGCTCAGTGGTTAGCACTGTATGGTGGCTCAGTGGTTAGCTCTTTTTGGTGGCTCAGTGGTTAGCACTGTTGCTTTGCAGCGCTGGGGTCCTGGATTCAAACCCCACCAAGGCTAACATCTGCAAGGAGTTTGTATGTTCTCCCCATGTTGGCGTGGCTTTCCTCCAGGTTCTCCGGTTTCCCTCCACACTCCAAAGACATACTGATAGGGAATCTAGATTGTGGGCCCCAATGGGGACAGTGATGAGGTCTGTAAAGCGATGCGGAATTAATGGCGCTATATAAGTGCGTAAACTAATTAAAAGTACTGTAACCATCAAGTGTATTGTGCCGCCACCTAGTGTATACTGCAACCATCAAGCGTATTGTGCCCATGGACTGAAATAAATCACTTCAACTACAAAAGTTCCGTATTTTCCTAAAACAGCCCCCTTTCCGAGCCATGTACTACCCCCATATACTGAAATAAGTTGACAGATCACTTTCTAGCCGAAATTGAGTGTCTGTGATTTCCATCCAGGATTGTTATTTCCTGAATGAATCTGTCGACGTCCTGTCTGCGTTATTCACGGTGTAGACTCTGGTGTCTCACTATATATCACACAGACTCCATCATTATCTTAAGACGTTTTGAACATTCTGTTTTGATATTTTATTGAAAAAAAAAGAGATGAAGGAAAATGATGTTTAAGATAAGCTCAGCTGGAAGAGTGAGCGATTCATTGTCACTTCTCGGCTGTCTCCCGCTGAGCGCTGAAATCAGATGAATATTGATGATGGAGTTTATTTTGGTAGGTCCCCGGTGAGAGAGGTTGTGTATATTTTGGTTCCTGGAACATGTTGTATCTATAACAATCTTACGTTATATCATACCCATAACAGCCTAATAATCCCTAAAATCCATCATCGTCTCATCATCACACATGGGTTGTCACCCAGTTCTTCTGGACTCGCGAGGAACAGCTCTGATACATCCCTTGCTCTCAACACACACCTAGACAAAATCTACCATTATTCCTACACAAAACATGAGCTGTACCTGCAGCCCCAACGTGCGTTTCGCATGGGCTTCCTCTGGGGGCTGTGTATGCCTTCCCTCTAGTTATGGACCATTATTGTCTTTTTTATCTTATTACGTATTGGTGGACATGGACTCCATGTTTTGTGTACTGGGAGTGTCCGTATTGATTGTATTCTATGGCCATTTTTATAGAGGTTTCGCCATATTTATACTATATGCAGGATGTCACTGGATCAAATGATATTGATTCTAAGAAATCTTCCATCCAGGAATTTATGGAAGCTGAAACAGCTATCCCAGAAACAGAGCTAAAAAATCAGCGGTCAGATTTAATTTTTATTAAGACTTACTAATTCCTGTAACTGAATAAAGCCAATAAATATAGTAATCTACAGTAACTTATACAATTTTCCATGCCACTAACTGTAACAGTTTGCCACATTCTTCAAGATCTCTACTTGCTGTCAACCAATCGAAGCTTTCATTGTTAATCTCCTGTGGGTACAAAGATGTCCTCAAAAATGGTGAATGAGCGTTCGTTAGCGTGTTTTTTTGGCCGGTTATCGGCTTGCATGAGCATGCGGGCGATCATCCGAAGAACTAGCAAAAGGCTCATTGGTGGGTGATTGGATCGTTCAGGCCAGAATTAAAATCATTGTTCTCGACAGCACATCGTCCTACGTAACCGGGAGATGTGCTGCTGATAACGATGCTATACTACTTGCACACAACTCTGGTCGGCCTGTCCGATCAGGCTACTAAACGGCCAGTGATCTACTTGTATGTAGCCGATTAGGGAGATTTTCCAATCCACAGCGGATCAATTATGTAGCAGATTTTTACTCCTTGTTTCCCTCCTTTGGTGTAAATGGGTGAATTCCATGGAGAATGCACAGCACAATCCACATCCATCACTTGCTGATTTTGCCACGAAATTGCCATGGATTTGGACCATAGCGGAAGCAGAAATATTCTGCCACGTGCATCTTCAGCTTTCATAATCCCATGTCTAATGTAATGTTTGTAAACTATAGGTTAAACAAAAGTGGAAATGGGGTACACTTTGAAATGGGATGCGTCTTTCTATCACTAGGTTTGGTGGGTAGCCGGTTTCGCTAACACGTGGGATTGGTGCGCCATTTATCTACTAAGGGTAGATCATGTAGAACTTAATAATAGTGACACTGGCTCTGTATCTCTAGGAGAAGGAGGGCATCCAGTGGGAGCCGAAGGAGGAAGAGGAGGAGGAAGAGGATGTTGGAGGAGGAGGAGAAGAAGATGATGAAGAAGACGACCATATGGAATTTTGCCGTGTCTGTAAAGATGGAGGGGAGCTCCTGTGTTGTGACACTTGCCCTTCCTCCTACCATTTGCACTGTCTTAACCCACCTTTGCCTGAAATACCAAATGGGGAATGGTTATGCCCACGCTGCACTGTAAGTGGCATTATGCCGCCCTTACCACCCACAGATTCACCCTCGGTAGATGGAAATGATTACACTTTGAGATGAGCATTGATCCACCCGATTCGCTGATTTGCCAGCCTTATCTCGCACTATCTCTGTCTTACATTTTTAGCTCCTCTGTTCCATCATATTCTAGAGCCTTTTCAAAGAGTTACAGTCCTGTCTGTAGAAATGGATCAATATCTGTCTTATAGCTCATTGCTCCTGCCATGAATTATTCATAAAGGCATTTTCACGATTCAATTCCAACTCTGTATAATGATGAACACAAGCTACAAACAACATGGATCTATATTTTGTATTTATATTTATATTTTATAGTTTTATCTAATTTACTTGATGCATTTTTTCCTTATGTATTACTGGGATCTAAGCTCTGATTTTCTGATACAGAATTCCCTTCTCGGAGGTAATGGATAAAATTCTGGTTGCCTTTTTCCACCACTAGAGGGAGCTTACTGCATACTTTTATTTTGCCGAGTTCGGTAAACACTCTTGAGTTCCCCCTTGTGGTGGAAAAAAGTTTGGTATGATGGAGGTACGGTAGCTATTCTCTGGGGTTGGTTAGGATAAAATGGGGTAGGTCATCAACTAGTATCAGGAGGGTTGGGCACGGTCTAATTTTTAGGGACCCCTTTTTTATTTTTTTAGCCTCTAATATATACACAAATCTCTTACAGTGTCCGCCTTTAAAAGGCAAAGTTCAAAGAATTCTTCATTGGGTATGGAGAGAACCCCCTACAAATGTATCAGGACCTATTGGTGAGATTGATCCCCTCATGCCCACTCCGAAGCCCATGGAAGGCATTCCGGAACGTGAATTTTTTGTCAAGTGGGCAGGACTCTCCTATTGGCACTGCTCATGGGTGAAAGAATTACAGGTGAGAAATTAATTGTAGAATAATACAAAAAAAAATTTACCTTGCCTTACCTTTAATTTGGAATTTTCAAACAGTTTTACGCCAGAATTCTGGCAAAATACTGTTTGATAAATCGGGGTTTTAGTGTATTGGAAAGCCCAAGAACCTTAAATGGTAAAATAAGGAAAGATAAACTCAGGGTAAAATTTATATCTTTTGTGGATGGATCATAATGCAGAAATTTAGTAAACCCTCAGAGACAATCCTTGTATTATGTTCCACCTCCTCTAGAATCGGTTCTCTTCCTCTAAAAGGGTTGTCCACTACTCGTCCAATGGTTGTACAAAGGATAGGCCCATTAGCGGACGCTGATTGGCTACAGGGCTCATGTGACATAATATTGTCAGGGGAGCCTTGGGAGACCCAGCACTGCCAACGCTGGAATGGCACTGGTGCTGAAGGTGAGTATCGGTTATTTTATGGTATTTAAGCGTAGTGGACAACCTCTTTAGTTGTAAAGCGAGTATTCCTATCTTGTGCATTTATTGCATATCCACCGAATATGTAATACTTGTCAAATCGGTGCGGGTCGCACTGCCCGAACTCCCACATATCTGTTCTTCTAGCTATGAACTAGTGAGCAAGTTATGGATACAGCCAAGTGGGTGGTCCTTGCATCTATCAGACGTTTATGGTATATCTTAAAGTGTGAATACTTCTTTAACTCACATATAATAGGTGAAACTGAAACCGTTTTAAATGAAAAAAGGTTGTCCTAAGCTCTGGAGATTAAATAACTTTGCCTATTTATCAGCTTGAGCTTTACCACACGGTAATGTTCCGTAATTACCAAAGAAAGAACGACATGGATGACCCGCCGCCATTTGATTACGGATCAGGGGACGAGGAAAGCAAGAGTGAGAAACGGAAAACGAAGGACCCTCATTATGCAAAAATGGAGGAGAAATACTATCGTTATGGTATAAAACCAGAGTGGATGATGATACACCGGATAATGAACCATAGGTAGGAGACATCTCTGAGCACCTTCCAATCTAGTGTAGAAACGATTGTCATACATAACTAAGAAACTATGTCAAAGTTGTCGAGCAAAAATTAATATGATCACCTTTTTGTAATTTATATATAATATAGATACAGTCTGTATAAAATGCTAAATAACTATACTTTATCTTATACTGATCCAGCGTTACAACTTGCATTATACTCCAGAGCTGCATTCATAATTCTGCTGATTGTCACTGGAAACAGTCAATAGGTTTGTCAATGGATGCACCTATTCCAGATTAGTCGAGCTCCTATACTATTAGCTTTTCCTACATTATGTTACTGATGCAAGTGTTGACCCTTTAAAAGCCTCTGCAAGTAATAGAAAATTTGACATACTGTATATAATTTGAGAATTGAGTTTGTTTGCGCTCTTATTTTTTATTGGTCATTAGGTTGTATACTGTCCCTTTTAAGGTAGTTGCTTAAAGTGCACATATGGAGTTAGTCTGGAAAGTTAAAGTGGAACTGGATTTTCAACATACTTTACATAAATTAATAGAATAGGCAAATATAAGAAACTTTGTAATATATTTTATCAGTGAATTCTGATTCCTTCCCCACTTATCACTTCTTTCCCTCCCCCCATAACCTAAACATGTCACTCACTCTGAAAATAAAACAGATTAAAGCGAAGACTAACCGCCAGCTCACTGTGATGTCATGTTACACAGCCCATTACACTCTATGGAGAGGGGATTGGGAGGAGCAGAGTGAGGAAACAGGCAGAGGGAGACCCAAAAAGATCGTGCTGAGCTTTCTAACAAGTCTTTCACCTCAGTGCTGAATTCACATTCACACAGCTCAGTACTTCTGTATATTGTTCTCTGCGGCCCTTGCTGTTTTTTATCTGTGTGCTAAAAAAGGAAATAAGAGCAGGAGTCAATCCCTATGTGCTGTGCTAAGTATGGGGGGTATAATCTGCTAGTCTCTTCCCACCTGCACAGTGTGGATTGCTAACTAACAGTCTGCAAAGTGGAAAAATTGGGAAAATGCAGGACGCAAGTCATATAATGGCCAGATATAGTGTTATACCTTATATACACACAGGATAGCTTATTCTGAAAAGTACAGTTATCCTTTAAGGAATAAAAAAATGATTTCTCTTATACATTATTAATGACCACAAAGCTGAATTTGACCTTGACAGCAAAATGCTGCTCATAAAAGATCTTTATGGTCGGTAGATTTACAGACGGGGAGACGCAATAAAGACATCACTTTATAAAGGTGACAGTAGAAAACACCGTCGGATACTTGGTGTTCTATGAGGAACTATGCCGTCTGAATCTTAAGGCCGAATGTATTTATCCTTAAAAGTTAATCTCCTTGTCCTCTCTGCATCACGAGCGCAGTAAGTGTCACTTGTCCTCAGTCAGGAGAATGGTGCAAGGAGAATAATAATTGTGTATATTCCGTACTTGTAAGACATGGCGTCCCTCCGTGCTGTTGTCTAGGACCGTCTTATATTTGCCCGTGTGTCCGCTCTTTGCTCTTCGTGTGATGAGATCAGGGGCACATAGGGTCAGATAACAGAATACTAATCAGGTTGTTGCCTGTTTACAACCAGCCATAAGATAGATTTACTTATACAGTTTTTAAGAAAACTCCAACTGAAAAATGTTAAAAGTCATAATCTGAAAAGTTTTCTCAGCTTCGAAGCCATAGAAAGACAGGAGGAGATTATCTACAAGCATCTGATTCAGCTGCTAATTTCTCATTGAGGTCATCCTGAGACTTCCCACTGTGAGAGGGTGGAAGAGCTGCTGATTTCTGAATCTTGTCACAGAACGGTTTACTGGACCAGATGTAACATTGAATTTTTGGTTAAAACATAGGGTTGAAATTACACGAGTGGACTGCTGTCAATGGGGACGGACTGACTAAAATACATTACAGTCAGGGGCTTACGTAGAAACCATTGGGGCTCCATAGCAAAAGTTTTATAATTGGGCTCCCCTTGCAAAACAAAAATTCAGCAGGGTCACGGCACATACGCGCAATCACAGGGAATACCTCCCACCTTTTATAAACACGGAGGGGGATATGTATTGCCTGCTGTAGTCAGAAATTGTGCCCCTATTGAAGCCCCTTTGTGTTCTCATTCACTACCAGACCCCTGCCATGGTCCCCATAGGTTATGATGGACCAAATAATGCTAGCCTCACATGCCGTATTATACCCCCACATAATTTGCCCCCACAGTATCCCACTCACGTACAGTATGATTAACCCAGAGTGACCCCAGTAAAGTAAGATGCCCCCAATTCAGTATCATGTCCCTATAGTTTCTCCACATAGTATAATGACCCCAACAGTGAGTCCTCTATTCAGAATGAGACCTTAGCCAACCCCTGACACATATGATCCATCCAAGTCCCCACACACTGAATGATACCCCTGCACATAGTTTTACTACCCCTATTCACAGCATGATGCCTCCTATACACAGTGTGACTACGCAGCTCCCCTATACATGGTATGATGGCCCCCCTAAACATAGTATGATGCCCTCCTATATACAGTATGATGACCCTACAGCTCCTCTATACACTGTATGATGGCCCACTATATACATTATGATGACCACCATATTCACATTATGATGCCCTTAAAGCCCCCAACTCCTGTATACATAGTATGATTACCCCTACATCTCACCTATACACGTTATGATGGCCCCACTAATCATAGTATGATGCCCTCCTATAAACATTATGATGGCCCCACATCTCCTCTGTATACTGTATGATGCCCGAACTCCTGAATGCATAGTATAATTACCCCCTATAGCTCCCCTATACATAGTATGATGGTTCCATAGCTCCCCTATACACAGTATAATAACCTTATACTACCAACTCCTCTATATACAGTATGATGACCCCCGACAGCTCCCCCCTGCAAAGTATGATGCCCCCATACATAGTATGAGTCTCCCTATACAGTTTGATGTCCCACAGCTTACCTATACACAGTATAATAACCCTCTATATACGGTATGATGCTCCAATAAATACAGAATGATGGCCCCCCACTACACACAACACGATGACCCCTACATCTTCCCTTGCCACAGTATGATGCCCCCATATGCACAGTATGATGGACCCCTATATACAGTATGATGACCCTCACAGCTCGCCTGTTCATAGTATAATGAAACACTTATACACAGTATAATACCTCACGCATCAGATAAATGGTGGATCAGAGAGCCCATGTACCTCCACATTGTATTTAATGGTACCTACATCCCGAGGATGCAGATACTGTTGAAATCCAGAAGTTGGGGGAATCCGCACCACCCCTGAGTCACGGGTCCAATACTGGCCACATGGTCTGCCAAAATGGGTGGTATGAATGGGTGGTATGCCACTGATTAATGTCTTTGGTGGTCGTCGGTGGTCTTCCCTGCTCCCCTCAAATGGTACATTTTAAGACCCATTTAGAAAGCCTGACAGTCAGGTACGAAGCATTCATAGTATTATCGTCTTGTCTGAACAGGCTGGCAATTACCTAATCAATGGCTTAAAAATCATTTTTCTCGTCAGTGCATCATCCTGTGTAAACAGGTATGTGGAGCGCCCCCATAGGGCAGTGGGGTACTCGGAGCCGGGCCCTTCGGTTCTCGATGGGGATGTCACGGTGGCTGACCCGGTCCGTGGCCCTAGGGATGTCCGTTGAGAAATGGGGGAAAGGTCTTTAAAGGGATAATGTTCGTGACGCCATCTGAGGTATTCAGTCAGGGTGACCGACGCTGCTTAGGGGTCCGCTGGGGTGATGTTATGGCAGCTAGATGGTATACCTTCCCACAGGTGAAGTGTATCCCCAGGGCTTCCCAGAGTGTAGGTGATGGATGGTGGATGATGTAAGGCACAGTGAATAACGAGGACACAAGGTTGAAGTCTCTTTACCTTTACTGGAGGCTTCAGCATCCACAGTCCAGGGTATCGACCACAGGGTAGGCAGAGTCCGGCCGGTCTGAAGGCAAATCCAGAGTCCCCTTATCCAGGTGGAAATCAGTAGCCTTCCTCTAGCGCCTGGGTGTTGTAGTACCTCCCTGCTGTGCGTCTCGGTAAGGTCCTCACAACTGCTGAAGATGTTATGTCTTTCTCTCTTTGTCCCCCTGATGGATAGGATAGGACAAAACCCGTATGACTGATGGCCTGAGGCTTTTTACAGGGACCCTACGACGCCCCGGCCCCCACAAGTTGCCACCGTGCCTCCTGGGTATAAGGTCGGGCAGCCAACGTAGAATTAACTGTCCTGCCAGTTTCTGAAGTAAAGCGTAGAGATCCTTACTCCCTCGGTGTTCTGGCTACCGGATTCTGCGCCTCAGAAGGAGGCAGCCTTTTGCAGGGCAGAACTCCTTCTGGATTCTTCTCCTTGTGCTACGACTTCGTTTCTCACTCACTACAAGACAATTCCCTTCTGATGTCTCTTTCTCTGGATGCTGCCGCACGTGGGGCAGGTGCAGCTCTGTGGCCTTCTGTCTTGGCCTCTGACAGGATCCCACTTCTGTCAGGGACCCACTACCTGAGAGGAGCTCAGATAGCAGCTCACTGGGTGAAGCCCAGCTCGCTTCTGCCTCACCTCCTGTCCAACCCACCAGTTTTACCTATATGTGAGGAGTGCCCTAGTCGATAGGAGCAAGGCTCCCCCTGGCGGACTGGAGTGTGAAGTGTATTGTGTGGTATGTGATACCTGGAAAGAAGGAGAACAACATTACTGCAACGACCAGGACTCTGGGGCGCTGCATATGTGCCGTCGATTATTGATTGTTCTGTGCTCGTAGAATTCTGGTTGACTTGACTAAACAAGGTAGTAACGACTGCCGATCAGCTTGCATTTAACAAATTGGTTGTAATTTAACGGCCTGAATTGTTTAGTGTAAATAGACCGTTAGTCAGCAGAAGGTTAGTTTTGATCATGACCATGTTTTCATTGTTGCTTTGGTCCTATTCTTATCCCCACAGTAGTAGACTGTGTCTGATTGTCTGCCTCCAGTATTCGTATACGCCCTGTAAGATTGCACTTACTGAGTGTATTGGGGGACACTCATTTGGCAGCGGATTAACGTAGTCAGGCATGGATTTTCACTTTAACAGTCCATGTGGTTTATTATGGAGTCATAAGCCACAGAAATATGAACAACAAGCAAACAGTCTTTACATCAATCTTCACATCATAGTATACGGCTTTGAAATGCGGTCACTAAACATGCCGAACCTCTGTGTCCAGTTATCGTGGTTGACCGCACGCTATACAGTTCATTAATGTCCATGGAGCACAACAGGCACCAACATACGACATTACGGTTGCAGTCTCTAATCATGCTGGACCTTACTCTGTCCAGTTACCATGGGTGACTGCACAGCACCGCATACGCTGGGTTACCTTCCAGGAGCTCCTGCTCCATACGCTGACTCCTGTCAGTATTCTCTCAGGGAAGCTGCCGAACTGGGATCACCGTCCCTGGCAATGCCTTGCTCACCAGGCCACCTGACAATCCAGATCCTCAGATGGGCTGTAGCTTCCCCAAGCGCAGTGCCATCACGGACTCTGCACACGCGTCCTCTCTGTGTGCTATTTAGGACATCAATCCCCATCTGGGACCGTCCAACACACAGGCCCCCAGGTCCAAGACCTCCCCCATGTGCTCTTCAGGGATCTAGTCCTACTCCCAGGACCTCCCAACACAGACGCCCTGCAGGACCTGGCACACACATCCATCCATCTTTTTCCCATGTGACCCACATGGTCACATTATATACTTGTAGCCACTCCCATAGGTGGGAGGTGGCTAGTTCAACCATTATAAACACAGATATGCCTCCATGCATATCCTGAGAAGCACATGCAGCGTCCCCTAGCTGTAACAGGGGTCACTGCATCACAGCCTGAAAATAATGCACCACAGAGCACATGTTGACTCTAGTCGGCACCATTATAGTCCATGACCCTGTCGGCGCATACCCCCAAATCCATTTTGTGGGGGAATTCGGACATAAGTCCCAATGGGACCACTGAACATGTGAAGGCACCCTAGCCCAATTTTTATCCCCGATGGATCACTTTTATTCCCGATGGATCACTTTTATCCCCGGATGAATGACCACCGCTCTATTATTTCTCTGCAGGATAAAGCCTAGCGCAGTGCTCACAATCCTATAGGAAATTCATGGGCCGGAGGCCGAACATGTGCACTGTCCTCCATTCCTACCGGGATAAATGTTCCCTGTTGTGCTGATTGGTGCGGGTCCCGGCGGTCGGACCCCCACTGATCAGTAAGTTATTATCTGGATAGGTGATAACTGTATGACCCCTTTAATGTCCCTCCAGATAGCCTCACCACCTGATGACATCAATACGAGCAGCCTGTCTTCTGTTTTTATTGTTTGGTCTACTCGTGCACTTACTGTAATTAGTTTTCCTTTTTCCGCATTCATATTACACCATATCCGAGTTTCCGTTGCACATGAAATATATCCTATTGACTTTTTTCTGCCTTTGGAGCGATTATCTTCACCCACTGATTACAGGCCAGATAATTATATAATTCGCAACTGAGAACATTGGAGAGTGGAAAAGTAAAAAAAAATAATACTAATAATCCCCTTTCTCGATTATTTATGTTGTGTGTTCCACGAAGTACGCACCTCGGAACTTTATATTTGAGATCATCGTCATGGAAACGCACATTTCCTGCAAATTGATGCTGTGACTACTCAGAGTTGGATTGAAAGAAGAGATGTATATATATATATATATTTTTTCTTTTAAGCACTGTAATTGTAGTGATATTAAACATGTGATTAAAATCCGAGAAGTGAGACTGTAATTAAGAGCTCACGATACATCAATTCAGTCCGCATGAGCTATTCCAGCATCTCATCATTAACTATAGTATCACAGCCGGCGTCAATCCTAACGGTATTATTAGTAGTTTTCAAAGTGTAGGCGCCAAACTTGAACCTCAGCTGGTTTAGGGAAAACTACAGCCGCCCCCTTCAACGAATTCTTCCTGTTCCGTTACATGCTGGAAAGTCTCTGTTCTCGCTTGTCATAGAACCAAATTCATTTATAATGTCGTTTCGTGTGAAGGTACCTTTAGAGAGAGACAGGGAGATAGTACTGTCTGTGCCTACATCACTATATAGGCAGCACGGTGTACTGAGAGTGAGATCCATATTACACTGACACATATGGTGGTCACTTTGCTTTCACATGGGCTTTGCACTAGGCTTATAAAAATCGAATAATGCATGTACATAGATAGTAAATGGAGTATCCTCCTGCTCTATAACCTCCTGCCTGCAGATCACGTACTATTTTCAACATGACAAGTTCTCTTTAAAACTAATAAATAATAACCTGTACCTGCAGCTATTGTCAAAACAGACATAATATTTCCCAGATTATCTTATATATTGCTCCCATGCGTCTGAAATGTAAAGGCCTGTAGCGTGATGTGACCTCACACCATAAAATCCAACATATATTTTCTCGCTGGGCCCAGATAAGGTCACTTTTAATGGGAAACCGCGTACACTTGTTCTGTTAAACATGGCGTGAAGGCGGCACTGGACATATATAAAAGGAAGAGTGGGGAATGACTGGCTGTTTGTAGTCAATCTGGTCGGATTGTCAGACGTCACACCTTTATTACAATCAGTGGCCTCTTTAGCACATTTGTTTTATTCTCTGATTTATCCAGTGGTCCGAGATTTCCCTGCCACAAAGTATGAGACATTGGAGAACAAATGTAAAAAAAAAAAAGTCTCCCTGGAGGACCCAGTGCCTCTGTACCTGCATTGATTTCAATTGCAATGCTGTAATACTTTGTTTATCCTGCGGAGGCACTATAGAGAAATGTAACACTCACACCTACCAATAACAGATAACTGCTCGATGACCATACAGTGGGGCATCGTGTGATTAGCTTATTACATGGGGACCCTTACATAGTGGACAACCCCTTTATTGCAAAAACCATATTTGTTATTAGTGAAGTTATCCTAAACTGTACAGCCTTTTATTTTTTAAAGGGGTTGTATCATGATGATATCCCTTGTCCATATGCCCTATAAAAGCTTATGGACATCACAGAGGGGGAGTCCTTAACTTAAAGAGAACCTCTCATTAAGATTTTATACCCCAAACTAGTGGCATATATGTAAAGGTGCTTTCAGGCTGAGTAAATCGTTACCTTTTTTGTAGAAACCTTTTTTGTAGAAATCTGTTTTGCAGTTTTAAAGAAATCTGTAGTTGAAATTGTTTGCGAATGAGCTGCAAGTGCAGTGGGTGGGACAATGCACTTGCAGCTCTCTTGCCCTCTTTCCCATTTGTTTGCCTGCTGTCTGACTCCTGTCTCTGACTGACAGGTCACTGAAACACGAGTGACCCAGGGACAGGAGGCAGCGGTTGGGGAATAAGGAGAGAGGGCAGGAGAGCTGCAAGTGCATTGTTCCACCCACTGCACTTGCAGCTCATCAGCATACAATTTCAGTTATTCATTTCTACAAGAGTGATAACAGCATTAAAATGACTTTACATACATGCTACCAGTTTGGGGTATAAAATCCTAATGACAAGTTCACTTTAAGACCTTTTATTACCCACGAGGAAGAGCCACTTTGTGCAAGCAGCCTCAATGCGGCACTGGGATGTCTCCTACAAAATCAGCTATCTTTCGAGGCAAAATTATTTTTTAATAAAACACAGTTGCAAAAATGATTCATTTAAGGAAATGAAGAATTAGTAGCATTTTCTTTTCCTTTTTTCCTCCTATTTGTCGCTGTTCTAATATGAATAATCTAGTAGAATGTGAATATTTATTACGGAGATGAAATAATAACCAGTTTCGGCATAAAGTGCGCACGGTGAGACGTTCCAGATTAGCGTTTCATGCCTGGATTTACTATACACAGGCTTTGTATTACCCCCCTGGGGCCCTTGACTCATTTCTGCAGATTTTCGTCTACCTTTTAGGCATTTTTCGCTTCTTCTTTTACCATAAAACTTTTTCTTCTGCCTATGCCGCCGTTAATTTAATGACGGTAAATAAAAATGGATCTTGTGACTGCGCGAATCTGTTTGCGTAAATGCAAGCCCTCCGTAGTGCAGGTTACAGGGGAGCAATGGAACCAGATACAGGGGGACATATCATTGATGCAACCTTGGACCTGAAAGGTAATGGGGGGCCACTACCACCTCCAAAGCAGGTGGAATTGTGTGTTATGATGAGGTGTTGGGTTACAACGGGTCCGTATACAGTTCTTGGACAAGGACCTTTTTTATCGGTGTCCGCGAGTGTCCGGCTGCATGTGTCTGATAGGTCAGTATGTGGAGGTAGAAGCCATGATGTTCTGTGGATTGTATATGGATAGGTCAGTATGTGGAGGTAGAAGCCATGATGATCTGTGGATTGTATATGGTGCCCTACAATGATGGTTATTGTGTGCGTGTATGTCACTTGCAGCTTTGATAAGAAGGGAGACGTCCATTATCTGATTAAGTGGAAGGACCTGCCCTATGACCAGTGCACGTGGGAAATCGACGACGTTGACATTCCCGAATACGAAGCTCTGAAACAAGCATTCTGGGATCACAGGTATCGGTGTAACGCAAGAAGTCCTGGAGATGTCAGCAGACTAGGACTGCTTAGTGGAGAGCCATAGCTAGGCCTTCCAAGCCCAAAGATGGCTAAATCTATGTAGGGCCTCCAACCACATCTAAGCGATGAGCTTGTCTATTCTTGTACATTGGTGTCATGAAACTTAATCGTTGCGTTGAGTAGTAAGGATTATTTGGACCCACAAAATGTTCCTCCAATAAGCCAACAGTTCCAGACCCACCTAAGACCCATTTCATGACTTCTGAAAAATGACTCTTCCTTCTAGAGTTTTTTTTTTTCCTTTTAGATATTTTGGAGGTGTCCTCCTTACCAAAAGGGGTTTTCCCATCTTGTACATTTATGGCATATCCATAGGTATGGGATATGGGAATGGGAATTACACCCATCTCTCCACTGACAGCAGTGTGAGTCATGGGCCCTGATCTCGAGATAGATCCCATGGGTGGGATCCATGTCTACTGTATGTGTATAATATACCATTAATGTATGAGATGGGAATACTCTTGTAAATAAATCAATGAAAAAGTCTTGACAGTCTAAAACTGTAATGTCTTAAGGTTATAAATATTATTTGGGAAGTCTGCAGTCACCACTAGGGGGAGCTCAGTGTGTGAACAGTATATAGTTAGCGCCCTCTAGTGGAGTTTTCATAAAATGGAGATTTAAAAAATTACAGTAGCGTTTAATGGAGGACATTCCTGTTCACGAAAATCTTTGCAGCATCTGTAACTTCATGCAAGGCTTTTACTAATAAAGAAACTTGCGATGTGCACAGTTTCGATGATGATGACCTATCCAGTCCCATGTAATTATGACTTTTAATCGCTCCATATTGTATCATCCTTTGCAGAGAGTTGATGTTGGGAGAAGAATCCAGAACTCCTAGTCAATTTAAGAAAAGCAGGAAATCAAGGGAAGAAGTTTCGGAAATGCCTCCTTTAGCCGCAATAGTTGATGTAATTGCAAGATAATCCATTGAGCGCAGTCTCTTCTCATTTTCCGACTCTCACAAGTCTTTTGTTTTCTTCTCCCAGCCGACGGTTAAATTCGATAAGCAGCCATGGTATATCAACGCCACCGGTGGTACGTTACACCCGTATCAATTGGAGGGATTGAACTGGCTGAGGTTCTCGTGGACGCAGGGCACAGACACCATCCTGGCAGACGAGATGGGTCTTGGAAAGACTGTCCAAACTATTGTGTTCCTGTACTCCTTATACAAAGAGGTACGCTTTTTATCTAAAGCATGGAAATCGTGTTGAAAGCTTAAGAATCTGGATGTCTTTTAGCTTCATTCTCGCCAGTTTCTACCCTTCCAGCCATGTGATGGAGAACCTTGGAGGCAATAAGAAGGTGCGATTGTCCAGAGATAACTTACTGATCGGTGGGTATCAGACCGCTGGAACCCGCACCAGTTGCTAGAATGGGGAATGTTTAACTCCATTACAAAATGGACCAGCGGGTTAGACGCCCAACTGACTGACCATTCATTTTCTATGGGGCTGCCATAAAAATGGAGAGCACAGCTCAGCAACCCCATAGCAGATGAATGGACACTCTGTTGATCAGTGCAGATCCTTACTGATTAACACTTTATCACCAATCTCATAATTAGGTAATAGCTTGTTCTTACTGGACAACCCCTTTAACGATGGGGATTGACACATAAACAACCATACGGCATAACGCTTCTTATGTCTTGGCAGTCTGAACTGAGGTTAATGAGCCCTTGTCTTCTATTCTGAAATGCCTGAATTAGTAAGTACTTGCATTCTTCATAAAAAAAAAAAAATACCAATACTAGGACACCTTTTTTTTTACATCTCTACAGTGTGCCGTTCTCCTGTATTCTCTCCTGGAAGTTAATTAATAAATTGACCAGTTAGGGATGTGTCCCTGCACACCCCTGGCATTGTCCAATCAGCACCCACTGTCTTAGACTATGTAGGGACATACCCCTGACATTGTCCAATCAGCACCCACTGTCTTAGACTATGTAGGGACACACCCCTGACATTGTCCAATCAGCACCCACTGTCTTAGACTATGTAGGGACATACCCCTGACATTGTCCAATCAGCACCCACTGTCTTAGACTATGTAGGGACACACCCCTGACATTGTCCAATCAGCACCCACTGTCTTAGACTATGTAGGGACACACCCCTGACATTGTCCAATCAGCATCCACTGTCCACTGTCTTAGACTATGTAGGGACACACCCCTGTCTCAAACTGGGTAGAGACATAAATATTTAGGAGGAATAACAGAGGAACGTCAAAATGAAGAGTTATGAGAAAAGATGCTTCAGGATTGTTATTTGTTGTAAAATGTAAGTATTTATTAAGAATGGATTAGTGACCCGTGGTGACAGGTTTTCTTTAATAAACCTAAATAGAATATTTGCAACATGTGTTGTCAGCAAAACCAATACTGACGAGTGCTGTAGACTTCTGGAGGCTCTAAGTCCTCAGCTGATTAATGGCGGCCCTCCGCTGAATGCACAGTACTATCAAAAGCACAGAATTCCAGACAGGACAAACAATACAGTGCTTGCATTAATAAAAAGTCCTCATTAAGTCAGTGCACCTTGTGAGACAAACACGGATTGTTTGCTCAGTCCCACGCGTGACCATCCCGGCGCTGACAGATGTTGTGTCTGACTTTTTCTGTCTGTTTTTTTTTTTTTATTCAAATTGCACAGAAAAATATCACAATGGCAGATGGTGTTTTCTTAGAAAAAAAATTAAAAGGGGGACAGAGTGTCTTTGGGGACAGTGCTTGGCATTAATTTTGCAAAAAAGCTGAATAAGGTGGATAGTAGACCAAGTAGAGCGTGCAAGAAACCTCGATTACTTCCACCGGTGTGGACACTTCTCCGTCACACAGTGAAGATCATGGTACTCCATTCTGGCAATTCCTATGTACTGTATATGTGAGAGTAGTAGATCTGTCAGACATCACTCATGGTCGTGTTCTTCAGCTTCTCCACTCATGGTCGTGTTCTTCAGCTTCTCCACTCATGGTCGTGTTCTTCAGCTTCTCCACCCATAGTCGTGTTCTTCAGCTTCTCCACTCATGGTCATGTTCTTCAGTTTCTCCACTAATGGTCATTTTCTTCAGCTTCTCCACTCATGGTCGTATTCGTTCTTCAGCTTCTCCACTCATGGTCGTGTTCTTCAGCTTCTCCTTAGCCTCAAAGTTTCTGGATGTGTTGCAAAGTCTGTGTATTGAAGAACATTAAAATTTTCACCAGAATTCTGTCAAAATTGGGTTGATGAATGGAGGCCTTAGAGGTAATTTCTGCCAGCTATGATCACATACTCTTTACTGATTTTTTTTCCATTAGGGTCATTCCAAAGGTCCGTATCTGGTCAGTGCTCCCTTATCCACAATCATCAACTGGGAACGTGAGTTTGAGATGTGGGCGCCGGAGTTTTACGTTGTGACTTACACTGGCGATAAGGACAGTCGTGCCGTCATCAGAGAGAATGAATTCTCCTTTGAGGACAACGCCATCAGGAGTGGGAAGAAAGTGTTTCGAATGAGAGTAAGAATGGAGTCCTAATACTTTTTAGACAGCCGTATATCCACCCACAATAATTTCACCTTGAAGAGGTTTTCTCCCAACATTAACTCATAAAAATGCAATTACAGTAGTAGTCATTTTCCACTGGGAACCCATCAAGGTGTGGATCCTGCTCCCCCTTATTGGGATATAAGGGCAATGTTTATTCCTTTACTATGAAGTTCCAGGGCTTAGGACTTGACCCCCAATTAAGGGTGTGACCAGCGATGGGTCACTTCTAAAGGCCCCGTCTCACATAGCGAGATCGCTAGCGAGATCGCTGCTGAGTCACAAGTTTTGTGACGCAACAGCGACCTCAGTAGCGATCTCGCTATGTGTGACACGTACCAGCGATCAGGCCCCTGCTGCGAGATCGTTGGTCGTGTCAGAATGGCCTGGACCTTTTTTTGGTCGTTGAGGTCCCGCTGACATTGCTGAATCGGTGTGTGTGACACCGATCCAGCGATGTCTTCACTGGTAACCAGGGTAAACATCGGGTTACTAAGCGCAGGGCCGCGCTTAGTAACCCGATGTTTACCCTGGTTACCAGCGTAAATGTAAAAAAAAACAAACAGTACATACTCACCATCTGTTGCCCGTCAGGTCCCTTGGCGTCTGCTTCCTGCTCTGACTGCCGCCGTAAAGTGAGAGCACAGCAGTGACGTCACCGCTGCGCTCTGCTCTCACTGTACGGCGGCACACAGTCAGAGCGGGAAGCAGACGGCAAGGGACCTGACGGGCAACAGATGGTGAGTATGTAGTGTTTGTTTTTTTTGGTAACCAGGGTAAACATCGGGTTACTAAGCGCGGCCCTGCGCTTAGTAACCCGATGTTTACCCTGGTTACCCGGGTGCTGCAGGGGGACTTCGGCATCGTTGAAGACAGTTTCAACGATGCCGAAGTCGTTCCCCTGATCGTTGGTCGCTGGAGAGAGCTGTCTGTGTGACAGCTCCCCAGCGACCACACAGCGACAAAACAGCGACGCTGCAGCGATCAGCATCGTTGTCTGTATCGCTGCAGCGTCGCTGTGTGAGACGGGGCCTTTATCGACCACTATCAACACATTAGTGTTCGCAGTAGTTGAGTGTTTGGAAATGCAACTAGTATATATTGCATCCCCAGCGATCACGAGCTGTCAGTTATCTTGTAGCGCCCCCACAGGGGAATAAAAGCATTACATAGTTCCCATTGAAATGTTTGTGTTGTCCATGATGAACTGGGTCCTCCAGAGAGCAAGACTATTCATTAAGACATTTTGTGCTTTGGTTTACTTATGCCAGATACAAATGTGGGACCCTTGTGTAGGTTTGCTAATCAGGGCACCTACTTTTACTACCAATTTTAAAGTTGGCCATACACATTAGATAAACGTGTATGGGGGTATCCCTTCTAAAGGTCACACATTTTGAGTGTATCATGCCGATCCTTTGTTCCCATTGTGGAAAAAACCCCAAAATCTTTACTGTACCAACTTGATGCTTAATATTTCATTTTTTACATAGAAAGAAGCTCAAATAAAATTCCACGTGCTCCTCACATCATACGAGCTGATCACCATTGACCATGCCGTTCTGGGCTCCATTGAATGGGCATGTCTTGTGGTGGATGAGGCTCACCGACTGAAAAACAACCAATCAAAAGTAAGTTATTAAACTCCTTGTTTTGGGGTGAAATGTTAATATTAAAGAAAAATGTTTCCACTTCTACAGAGAAGGGCTATTGTATGATGTCATACAAGGTTTTTAAATGGAGAATTTTTTTTTTCACTATTAGCGAAAAACTATCAGGCAACTAGTAAGCAACTTCTTGTATGTTCTATTTGGCGCTGGCTCAGAGAAGTCACTGACCTTTACTGCCCACGATTCAGCTGCTCCACGTCAACAGAGCAGCTCTTCTTCTTCCAGGCTGCTCTGTCAATGGGACTTGACTGTTGACGTCATGCTGATTGACAATGGGCTTCCCGCAGTAAGGCAGCAGGGAGGCCGCTGTCAATCAGCATGACATCATCCACATTCGCACACCCATCAACAAAGCAGAGTGGAAGAGAAGCCGCTGCTCTGCCGTTGTGACGTCAGCGGAAGCCGCAGAACCGCCCTCAGGAGTGATCAGTGGCTACTGTGTGCCGTCAGAGATCTACACTGGTCACAATAGGCAGGTAGTTAGCCACTATACTATAATATAGTCTCGGGTAACCCCTTTAACATACTGTTATGTTTTCATTACACACAATAACATATGGCGTATTGTCCTCTGCCATTGATTTGCTTAGCGTATCACCGCACACCAGTGACCCCAACGCTCTGTCATCCTTGCTTGCTTTGCTAAAAAAATGGGCACAGATGACAAAAAGGGATATCAAAGAACAGAAAACTTCTGTCTATTGCATATGAATTATTTTAAAATATTAATCCAAATATGCTCTGTAAAGCAGGCAAGGATGGCAGAAGGTTGGAGAGCCAAACGTGGGCTATGAGCGTTTGGTTAACAGTGCAAGTATACTGGTGTGCTCGCGCTAGCCGCCTTACGGGGATGTGCACACAGCATCTTTTTTTTAGATGGATCCCACCTGGAGCCCTCCTGAAAAAGCACTCGATAAGCATTATAAATCGTAAGCCTATGCACAGCACCGTAAAAAATGAAATTGCTGTGCTAATGGTCCTACTTTTTGTTAACCCTTTCAAGTTTTGAATGCCGTGAAGTGACCGCTCCGCACTGTGTGCATGTGCCCTACCAATCTCTTTTTCTTTTCTGGATGGCCACCACATAACTTTATTTTCCAAGTTCTTTAGGGTATTAAATAGCTACAAGATTGACTACAAACTGCTGCTAACTGGAACCCCGCTGCAGAATAACCTAGAGGAGCTCTTCCACCTTCTCAACTTCCTCACTTCTGAAAGATTCAAGTAAGTGTTAGTTGTGACTTCTGTGTATGTTACATTGTGCCATTCCTTTATTATACCTCTGCAAATAATGAAGTAAGTTACTCATTGGATATTACTATTTCCCAGGTCAGTGAGCTGTGTACCTATATAGTATGACATGGTGAAATATATATCATACTGTGTAGGGACACATTAAAGGGATATTCCCAGAATAGTAAGTTACATCATATTCATAGGGAAGGGGGATGTATTTGATCGCTGATGGCCCCGTACTGAATAAAGATAAAGAAGTAGTGTGTGTGTTCGATATCCTCATTGTCTATGGGATCATGGGCACTGTGCTCAGCAACCCCTTTAACACCCCTGCACTCATAATGCTATCTTCGTCAGGTTGTGTCAGATTGGGGAAACCGTCTTCCTTTATTAGCCTTATGGCATGGGTCCTCTAAAGAGGAATTTCTCACAAAACCCCCAAAATGGGCCGGACAAAATTGCTGGCACCCTCATCTTAATATTTGGTTGCACACCCTTTGGGATAAATAACCAATAGGGACAGCCTATCCATTGGCCCCCTGTATGCGAGAGAAAAGACTGCGAGTTGTATCTATATTATTGGATACACCTGAGGGTTCTACAGGGGTAGAAGGGACAGTCGACGATGAGCGGGGTCTCCATTTGCGCAGGTATAGGGTGCCAAACTCCGCTGTTAGGTAGGGTGCATATAGCGGAGTTTAGGGCCAGGCACCTCCTTGGCCTTTCCTATTGAGTGCTCTTTTATATTTGGTGATGGTTTTGGTTGTTTGCACCAGTTAATATTTTTAAATTAACTAATAAAGGATATTTTTTTAAACATATACACTGGGTTTTTTTCTGTGAATTTTTGTTAAAATTGTACCCTAAAGGCTATTTTTCTTTTCTGTGATTCGTTGTTTATTTCTGTTAATGTTGATGATTATGGCTTACAGCCAATGAAAACCCAGAAGTCATTATCTCAGTAAATTAGAATACTTTATAACACCAGCTTGAAAATTATTTAAAAATCCGAAATGTTGTCCTACTGAAATGTATGTTCAGTAAATGCACTCAATACTTGGTCGGGGCTCCTTTTGCATCAATTACTGCATCAAGGCGATCAGCCTGTGGCACTGCTGAGGGGTTATGGAAGCCCAGGTTGCTTTGATAGCAGCCTTCAGCTCGTCTGCATTGTTGGGTATGGTGTCTCTCATCTTCCTCTTGACAATACTCCATAGATTCTCTGTGGGGTTAAGGTCAGGCGAGTTTGCTGCCAATCAAGCCCAGTGATACTGTTGTTTATAAACCAGGTATTGGTACTTTTGGCAGTGTAGGCAGGTGCCAAGTCCTGCTGGAGAATTAAATTTCCATCTCCAAAAAGCTTGTCGGCTGACGGAATCATGAAGTGCTCTAAAATTTCCTGGTTCAGTGTGGGAGTGCCGGTGGGTCCAGTGTGGGAATACCGATGGGTTCAGTGTAGGAGTGCCGGTGGGTTCAGTGTGGGAGTGCCGGTGGGTCCAGTGTGGGAATACCGGTGGGTTCAGTGTGGGAATGCCGGTGGATCCAGTGTGGGAATGCCGGTGGGTCCAGTGTGGGAGTGCCGGTGGGTCCAGTGTGGGATTACCGGTGGGTTCAGTGTGGGAATGCCGGTTGATCCAGTGTGGGAGTGCCGGTGGGTCCAGTGTGGGAGTGCCTGTGGGTTGTGTGGGAGTGCCGCTGGATCCAGTGTGGGAATACCGGTGGGTTCAGTGTGGGAGTGCCGGTGGATCCAGTGTGGGAATGCCGGTGGGTCCAGTGTGGGAATGCCGGTGGGTTCAGTGTGGGAATGCCGGTGGGTTCAGTATGGGAGTGCCGGTGGGTCCAGTGTGGGAGTGCCGGTGGGTTCAGTGTGGGGTGCCGGTGGGTCCAGGGTGGGAGTGCCGGTCGGTCCAGTGTGGGAGTGCCGGTGGGTCCAGTGTGGGAGTCCCGGTGGGTCCAGTGTGGGAATACCGGTGGGTTCAGTGTGGGAATGCCGGTTGATCCAGTGTGGGAGTGCCGGTGGGTCCAGTGTGGGAGTGCCTGTGGGTTCAGTGTGGGAGTGCCACTGGATCCAGTGTGGGAATACCGGTGGGTTCAGTGTGGGAATGCCGGTGGGTTCAGTGTGGGAATGCCGGTGGGTTCAGTATGGGAGTGCCGGTGGGTCCAGTGTGGGAGTGCCGGTGGGTTCAGTGTGGGGTGCCGGTGGGTCCAGGGTGGGAGTGCCGGTCGGTCCAGTGTGGGAGTGCCGGTGGGTCCAGTGTGGGAATACCGGTGGGTCCAGTGTGGGAGTGCCGGTGGGTCCAGTGTGGGAATGCCGGTGGGTTCAGTGTGGGAATGCCGGTGGGTTCAGTGTGGGAATGCCAGTGGGTCCAGTGTGGGAATGCCGGTGGGTCCAGTGTGGGAGTGTCGGTGGTTCCAGTGTGGGAATACCGGTGGGTTCAGTGTGGGAATGCCGGTGGGTTCAGTGTGGGAGTGCCAGTGGGTTCAATGTGGGAGTGCCGGTGGGAACAGTGTGGGAGTGCCGGTGGGATCAGTGTGGGAGTGACGGTGGGTTCAGTGTGGGAGTGCCAGTGGGTTCAGTGTGGGAGTGCCGGTGGGTCCAGGAAGAATAGCAGAGGGATGAACAAATATAGAACTGTTGTCTTACAAGGAATATTTATTAATACAAACATGTCTGGAGAATTGTCTTCTTTCTATTTAATTTATTTTGATATTTTTCTATTTTTTTAAAACATGAATTTAAAGAAGCGTCAATGGATTTATAAGTGATTGTTATTATGTGACCCTCAAAAAAAAAAAAAAAAAGTATCACCCAGGGGTATAAGTTTTTACTTCTTTACTTGACATATAAAGTTCTCTATATTCAGTGCGAAAGTACAAAGTCAACAAATCCGCACAGTGACATTAAACAGATGCCGGTTGCTTTAACCTGACTGCAGTATGGAGGTCTCTGCATGGCTCTTGCCTGTAGTTTTGGCCCCGTGTGCTTCTTTCTTCCTTTGTTTCATGGCTGGCTGCTGCCACATCGGCTCCGGTCTCGTCAACATCATTAGGATCAGTTGTTTCCGACAGTGGAAAAATATAACTGATGAATAATTCATAGGTGGGCAGGTTTCGCCTGTTCTGGGGGAGAGCGGTGATGACTCACAGGGACGCATATTGATTATAGCCTTACTGCGAGCGTGCCGTTTTTGCATAAATCATTTGCATGAATTTTTGGCTTAAATGTAAAAAATTGTTTCGTACTGAGAATCACAAATTTGATTTTACACAGGTTCATGCAATTTATGTAAATGGAGGCATGTTGCTTAACAGTAATGGAAATGTGTTATATGCCAAGCAAAGCTAAAGAAAATAAGTGTGTGTGCATTTCTCTGTATATCTATGTACATATGAAAAATGCAGCAGCACAGTGTGTACACCAATATACAGTGGGGCAAAAGAGTATTTAGTCATTCAGCAATAGTGCAAGTTCCACCACTTAAAAAGATGAGAGGCGCCTGTAATTTCCCTCATAGGTAGACCTCAACTATGGGAGACAAACTGAGAAAAAAAAATCCAGAAAATCACATTTTCTGTTTTTTTATCATTTTATTTGCATATTATGGTGGAAAATAAGTATTTGGTCAAAAACAAAATTTCATCTCAATACTTTGTAATATATCCTTTGTTGGCAATGACAGAGGTCAAACGTTTTCTGTAAGTCTTCACAAGGTTGCCACACACTGTTGTTGGTATGTTGGCCCATTCCTCCATGCAGATCTCCTCTAGAGCAGTGATGTTTTTGGCTTTTCGCTTGGCAACACGGACTTTCAACTCCCTCCAAAGGTTTTCTATAGGGTTGAGATCTGGAGACTGGCTAGGCCACTCCAGGACCTTGAAATGCTTCTTACGAAGCCACTCCTTCGTTGCCCTGGCGGTGTGCTTTGGATCATTGTCATGTTGAAAGACCCAGCCACGTTTCATCTTCAATGCCCTTGCTGATGGAAGGAGGTTTGCACTCAAAATCTCACGATACATGGCCCCATTCATTCTTTCATGTACCCGGATCAGTCGTCCTGGGCCCTTTGCAGAGAAACAGCCCCAAAGCATGATGTTTCCACCACCATGCTTTACAGTAGGTATGGTGTTTGTTGGATGCAACTCAGTATTCTTTTTCCTCCAAACACGACAAGTTGTGTTTCTACCAAACAGTTCCAGTTTGGTTTCATCAGACCATAGGACATTCTCCCAAAACTCCTCTGGATCATCCAAATGCTCTTTAGCAAACTTCAGACGGGCCCGGACATGTACTGGCTTAAGCAGTGGGGACACGTCTGGCACTGCAGGATCTGAGTCCATGGTGGCGTAGTGTGTTACTTATGGTAGGCCTTGTTACATTGGTCCCAGCTCTCTGCAGTTCATTCACTAGGTCCCCCCGCGTGGTTCTGGGATTTTTGCTCACCGTTCTTGTGATCATTCTGACCCCACGGGGTGGGATTTTGCGTGGAGCCCCAGATCGAGGGAGATTATCAGTGGTCTTGAATGTCTTCCATTTTCTAATTATTGCTCCCACTGTTGATTTCTTCACTCCAAGCTGGTTGGCTATTGCTGATTCAGTCTTCCCAGCCTGGTGCAGGGCTACAATTTTGTTTCTGGTGTCCTTTGACAGCTCTTTGGTCTTCACCATAGTGGAGTTTGGAGTCAGACTGTTTGAGGGTGTGCACAGGTGCCTTTTTATACTGATAACAAGTTTAAACAGGTGCCATTACTACAGGTAATGAGTGGAGGAAAGAGGAGACTCTTAAAGAAGAAGTTACAGGTCTGTGAGAGCCAGAAATCTTGATTGTTTGTTTCTGACCAAATACTTATTTTCCACCATAATATGCAAATAAAATGATAAAAAAACAGACAATGTGATTTTCTGGATTTTTTTTTCTCAGTTTGTCTCCCATAGTTGAGGTCTACCTATGATGTAAATTACAGACGCCTCTCATCTTTTTAAGTGGTGGAACTTGCACTATTGCTGAATAACTAAATACTTTTTTGCCCCACTGTATATATATATATGCACAAACACTGTGTATAGTAAATGTACGCTGCATTACTGATCTGTAGACTTTATTTCTAAAATGAATGACCTTAGTGCACTATGTGGCCAATTCTTCTGTGCCCACAATAACTAATTTTAGGCAAACCCGTCAGCAGGTTTTTGTTATGTAATCTGACAACAGAATGATATAGGGGCAGAGACCCCAATTTAAACGATATGTTACTTAGTTTATCTACCGTATTTATTATCTATAATATATTATCTATCTATCTATCATCTATCTATTGTTTATCATCTATCTATTATCTATCTACGGTATCTATTATCTATCTATTATATTATATATCTATTATGTATCTATTATCTATCTATCATCTATGTATTATCTATAATCTATTATCTATCTACTAGATAGTGGTCCGATTCTAACGCATGGGGTATTCTAGAATATGTATGTAGTATATAGCACAGCCCACGTAGTATATAACACAGCCCACGCAGTATATAACACAGCCCACGCAGTATATAACACAGCCCACGTAGTATATAACACAGCCCACGTAGTATATTGCACAGCCACGTAGTATATAACAGACCCCACATAGTATATAGCACAGCGACGTAGTATATAACACAGCCCACGCAGTATATAACACAGCCCACGCAGTATATAACACAGCCCACGTAGTATATAACACAGCCCACGTAGTATATTGCACAGCCACGTAGTATATAACAGACCCCACGTAGTATATAGCACAGCGACGTAGTATATAACACAGCCCACGCAGTATATAACACATCCCATGCAGTATATAACACAGCCCACGTAGTATATAACACAGCCCACGTAGTATATAACACAGCCCACGTAGTATATTGCACAGCCACGTAGTATATAACAGACCCCACGTAGTATATAGCACAGCGACGTAGTATATAACACAGCCCACGCAGTATCTAACACATCCCATGCAGTATACAACACAGCCCACGCAGTATATAACACAGCCCACGTAGTATATAACACAGCCCACGTAGTATATTGCACAGCCACGTAGTATATAACAGACCCCACATAGTATATAGCACAGCGATGTAGTATATAACACAGCCCACGCAGTATATAACACAGCCCATGCAGTATATAACACAGACCACTTAGTATATTGCACAGCCACGTAGTATATTGCACAGCCACGCAGTATATAACACAGCCCACGTAGTATATAGCACAGCGACGTATATAACACAGCCCACGCAGTATATAACACAGCCCAAGTAGTATATAACACAGCCCATGCGGTATATAACACAACCCACGTAGTATATAACACAGCCCACGTAGTATATAACACAGCCCATGAAGTATATAACACAGCCCACTACTAGATGGTAGCCCGATTCAAACGCATCGGGTATTCTAGAATATGTATGTAGTTTATTTATGAAGATTTTAGAATAATACATTGAATACACAGGATTCGGCCGGCCGTGACCAATTAGCGAAGCGTGGTTCAAATCCCGCGCCAATTCGCGGCTGGACTGCGCCTGTCGCTGATTGTTCGCGTTCGGCCATGTAGTATATAACAGCCCACGTAGTAAATAGCACAGCCACATAGTACATTTCACAGTCCACGTAGTATATAGCACAGCCCACGTAGTATATTGCACAGCCCACGTAGTATATTGCACAGCCCACATAGTACATTGCACAGCCCACGCAGTACATTGCACAGCCCACGCAGTACATTGCACAGCCCACGCAGTACATTGCACAGCCCACGCAGTACATTGCACAGCCCACGTAGTATATTGCACAGGCCACGTAGTATATTGCACAGCCCACGTAGTATATAGCACAGCCCACGTAGTATATAGCACAGCCCACGTAGTGTATTGCACAGCCCACGTAGTATATTGCACAGCCCACGTAATGTATTGCACAGCCCACGTAGTGTATTGCACAGCCCACGTAATGTATTGCACAGCCCACGTAGTATATTGCACAGCCCACGTAATGTATTGCACAGCCCACGTAGTATATTGCACAGCCCACGTAATGTATTGCACAGCCCACGTAGTGTATTGCACAGCCCACGTAGTACATTGCACAGCCCACGTAATGTATTGCACAGCCCACGTAATGTATTGCACAGCCCACGTAGTATATAGCACAGCCCACGTAATGTATTGCACAGCCCACGTAGTATATTGCACAGCCCACGTAATGTATTGCACAGCCCACGTAGTGTATTGCACAGCCCACGTAGTATATTGCACAGCCCACGTAGTATATTGCACAGCCCACGTAGTATATAGCAATGTGGGCATCATATCCCTGTTAAAAAAAGAATTAAAATAAAAAATAGTTATATACTCACCTTTCGTTGGCCTCGGATCCAGGCGAAGCGGTTACCGACCGATTTTTTTATTTTTTAAATTATTTTTAACATTAGATCTTTTAACTATTTATGCCGCATAGGCAGCATCAATAGTAAAAAGTTGGTCACACAGGGTTAATAGCAGCGGTAACGGAGTGCGTTACCCGCGGCATAACGCGGTCCGTTACTGCTGCCATTAACCCTGTGTGAGCGCTGACTGGAGGGGATTATGGAACGGGCACTGACTGCGGGGAGTAAGGAGCGGCCATTTTGCTGCCGGACTGTGCCCGTCGCTGATTGGTCGTGGCCGTTTTGCCGCGACCAATCAGCGACTTGGATTTCCATGACAGACAGAGGCCGCGACCAATGAATATCCGTGACAGACAGACAGACAGAAGGACAGACAGATGGAAGTGACCCTTAGACAATTATATAGTAGATCATCTGTCTATTGTCTATCATCTATCTATTATCTATCTATTATCTATAATCTATTATCTATCATCTATCTATTATCTATCTATTTAAATTCAGAAAAAAACAGGCAGCTCTCCAGTATTTTCAAAAGTACAAAAGGGACGTTAATAGCCCTGGTGGCATGGCAACGTTTTGGCTATAATGAGCCTTTCTCAAGCCAGTTTACTATTTAATGGTGCCATTTACCTTGAACCCCTTTGGAGCTTCGGCCTATATGAAGATATGATGGCTCCTCGGGAAGATGCACAATTTCCTAATTCTTCACCTCTCAGACTGTGAGATTTGTGCCACTGAAACAAATACATCTTTCTTTATGCTTTTCATGTGCTGTTTCCCTCTCAGCAATCTGGATGGCTTCTTGGAAGAATTTGCTGACATTTCTAAGGAAGACCAAATTAAAAAACTTCATGACTTACTGGGGCCTCACATGCTGCGGAGGCTGAAAGCAGATGTCTTCAAGAACATGCCAGCCAAAACAGAATTAATAGTGCGAGTGGAGCTGAGCCAAATGCAGAAGTGAGTGCAGCCTTGCAAGACAACACACTTCCACCACTCTTCCCTCATCTTGCCACTTTCTGTTTTATTTTTATTTTTGTCAAAACTTTACTTTGTAAAAGTATTTTTAAAGATTTTTTAAAATCTCTTATTAAATATCAATTATGGTATTTACACTTGTAACATATATGAATTTTTGCCGCAGATTTGCAAAAATTGAAAAAGCTTACCACATCTGGCCTTTCCTAAGTCTTTCTCATTTACTTTATTTCCTTTTTTTCTGCTTATGTGTTTTTTTTAATTTTTTTATGACTTTGATCTAGGAAGTATTATAAGTTCATTTTAACCAGAAATTTTGAAGCCTTGAACTCCAAAGGAGGTGGAAACCAGGTCTCCTTGCTGAATATCATGATGGACCTGAAGAAGTGCTGCAACCACCCGTACCTCTTCCCTGTTGCTGCCGTGGTAAGATGAAGAATAACATTGGCGATCTTGGGTACCGATATTAGAATAGTCCAGGCGGTGTGCGATATTTTACTACAAACCAGTTACTATACAAAAGAAAAAGATTCATATCCAAAAAAATCCCATAAATATATCAGAAAGCATAAATATATCAAATTTATATAATACAAAAATACAAAATAAGACAGATTAAAAACAAATGCAAAACACACACAAACAATCCTCCTTAAAAAGGGATAAGCCGTGTATCTTCTTGTAAAATACAGGGTAAGACCCTCAACTATAGCGTTTCAAATGCCAAATTAATAAAGGTACAAAATAGCACAATAGTGAAGCAATTACAAAAAGTAAAAATAATAATAATGTATACAAATATTAATATATAAATATTTATTGATTCAATATAAATAGAGATCAGTACCAACAATCCTTGTATCTGTTACCAAAAATAATGAATAACGAATCATAAACTGATACTGAGGAAGGCCCAAAAATGCAGGCAAAAAGACCCCACACATTACGCTGCCAACAAGTGCATCTTCACCGCCGGGGAGGGTAAGTAATAAGATCGGACATATTTCTCTCCTGGAGGACCTCTATGTTTTCCCATTTATTTTTCATGGGGATATCCGCTTTCCTCTACCGAGTTGATAAGCCACAGAGGTGTCCATCCATGTGCACATCATGCCATGTGTGTACCCCAGTAGGCATGGCTAGTAAAGGGTTAATTACGACATTCACATGTAGTGACATGTGTCCTAGTTCATTTTGCGCTCTCCTAATAGTACAGGTCTCAGTGTGGGGCTGTGGCGACTTCTAATTAATTATTGCTGCACTGCACCAAAGCCTAAGGTATTGAAGGGTCATTCGTCATATTCCATTACCGGTGAGCTCAGCCCTCCGCCTGGTGCAGTCGCTGCGTGCTGTAGCTGCAATGGCTGGATAATCTGTAAGCACAGTTTGATCGATTACCCCAATACTAAAGGCTGGTACTGCAGATGCATTGCGTGGCGTCTCCGCGCAGAGGAGCCCCACGGAGGAGCAAATGACCACCGACATAAAATATCCCTGAAGAACTTAAATTGAACCTTGCAATTTTCTAATATCCACATGTTCTTAGAAATTGCACAGTGGATCACTGTCCTTCCACAGTCACGTTATAGCTCATCATGTCATCTGTAAATGACCAGACGGAACCAAACAATAGTGTCTTGGTTTAGCATCGAGCAGGCAGGTAAAAGAAAATGTTTTTGTGTCTTTTTTTTGTTCTCTGTTTTGTGGATATATTAGCAATCAAAGTATTTGGCACCTATTGAGTTAACATTTATTAAGTCCAAGTGGGTGTTATTAGATAGCTTTCACTTTGGGTGTGTACTTTTACTCCCTGTATGATGCTGACCAATCATAAGAAGGCACCACCTCAACAGAAAAAGAACACGCCCCCACCATAGCTTAGAGCAGACAAGCTGGTCTAACCTCCTGCATGATTAGAACAGATGACTAACACCTTTCAGATACTTTTAGGCTATGCGCACACGATGCGGATTTGCTGCGGATCCGCAGCAGATTTTTCCGCTCAGAAACGCTGCAGATCCACACTGTGATGTACAGTATAATGTTATTCTATGGGAGAAAAAAGCTGTGCAGATGGTGCAGAAAAATCAGTGCGGAATTGCTGTGGATTTCAAAGAATTGCATGTCACTTCTTTTGTGCGGATCTGCAGTGTTTCTGCACCCCTTCATGTTAAAATTCCGCAGTGGCAAAAACCGCTGAAAATCCGCACAAAATCAGCATCAATTCCGCATAAAAACCACACAAAATCCGCATAAAAACCGCGGCAAATCCGCGGCTGCATATTCTGCCAGGAGATGAGGATTTTGTGCAGAAAATTCTGCACCTCTTTTCCTACGTGTGCACATACCCCTACTGACACAATTATGAATAGGCAATGTGAGGGAGGCATAGTACAGCCAGGGTGACAGTGCTATGAGAGGAGGAGAACCGATAGAAGTGTTTGTAATGTGACACAGCTAAACTCCGCTGTTCTGGCCCTCCCTCACAGGTACCTTATCTGAAAGGTTTTAATTATCTGTGCTAAACTCAGCTGCACTACCCCTGCCCCGACACTGGCTCTTGCAGGAGGTTAAACCAGCAGACCAGGGCTGTATCGTTGCATCCCTCCCACTGAGTAACCTGTTCTCCGCTATGGCAGGGGCGTGTTCTATTTCTGCTGTTTACCTATGATTGATCAGCTTCATACAGGTGGAAGAAGCACACGCTGCAGTGAAAGCTCTCTGAAAACACCCACTTTGACTTGGCAAACGTTAACTTGTTAGATGCCAAATACTTTGATTGCTAATATCTCTGCAATGAAGAGGCAACATTTTTTTTTTAAAAGTCTTATTCCGCTCTGTTTTCTGTGATTTATGGGCTGGTTGGGGGTCATATGGCCGACCTTAGGTGGAGTAGTATTCAGTTCACCTTCAGATACACATGGCACGTCCATAAAATTAAATTTGTACGGTTTTGAGTGTATGTCTTGTACGTAGTCAGTTCCACATTCCAACATCAGCTAAATTATTGGGTCTGCTTCAACGATTAGGAGCCCTCCACTTTCCTTCAATGTACTGTTTGTATGTTTATTTAGGAGGCCCCAGTCTTGCCGAATGGATCTTATGATGGTAGTTCTTTAGTGAAATCCTCGGGAAAATTGATGCTGCTACAGAAGATGTTGAAAAAGTTAAAAGACGAAGGACACAGAGTTCTCATTTTTTCTCAGGTATTTTTGGCAGTCATTGATGACTAAACTGACTTTCTCAAGTTCTACTTTTATGCAAAGTCTTGAAAGTAGATTTATTTAAAGTGTATGACAGGCAGTTGAAATTATATTTTAGATCTAATACAGACAGGAATTGTTGAATCATCATATTTTTCCTTCCTGCTACTATTTTCTTGCTTGCTAAAGGGAATCTGTCAACAGGTTTTGCTATGTAATATCAGAGCAGCATGATGTCGGGACAGAGAGCCTGATTACAACGATGTGTCACTTATTGTTCTGCTTGGAGAAATGTATCTAAAATCACTTTTCTGTGCTGAAGATCCACCAGTTCTCTGAATGCTGAGCCCTGAATAACCCCGCCCACTGATTGGCAGCTTTCTGTGTACACTGTGCATAGGCAGAAAGGTGCCAATCAGTGGTAGGGGCGGGGTTACAAAGAGCTGGAGAACTACATGGCATGAGACAACTTGTCCTGTAGTGATAATCACCTGCTGATAAAACACTGAATTTATTAAAACTACAATAAGCAGCCCAGTAAGTGACACATCACTGCAATCAGGGTCTCTGTTCCCACATCATGCTGCTCTCAGATTAAATGGCAAAACTTGCTAACAGATTCCCTTTAAGTGGACAGTGATGGGTTCCCTAAAATAATCAGATGTCTCCATCTGCTCTCCCTTCTCCCTCTCCACTCATGCCATTTCACTGAATCACTGAGACTGATTCTGCAGTTACATCCCCCTCCTTCCTCCTGTCTCGTATTTACTGTTACATTTCTGGGATTTTTGTGGGATTGAGAAGGTTTACGAACATTTTTATTGAGAGCGTACAGACAGGGAATCGGGAGCTAGAAGTAGCTTGAAGGAGATGAAGATGTAACATTCCGTTACATTGGGCATGCTTTACATAGAAATAGCATTATGTTCACTAAATTCCAAGGCTGTATCAAATTAATTAAGACAGACACAAGATTTAACTAAAGATCATTACTTGTAGATGTGAGACAGGGAATTGAAAGCCTGACGATGAAGAGCAGAGAGACCTGTGTCTGGTGGGTGCCAGTTCCTGCGCAGCCAGCCATGAGGGTGTAGAGGAAGCCCACAACCATCCAGTAATTAAAAGTTCTGTATTGGAAAACATTTAAAAGTAGTGGATCCATCCAAAAACCATGGTAAAACCACACACGTTTCGGGCACTAAATACCCTTAAGCAAAAGATTTTCCATTAAATAACTTTTAATTACCAGATTGTTGTGCGGCACGCCATCCTCAACACTCTAATGAAG
The DNA here is from genome assembly GCF_051348905.1 of Ranitomeya variabilis. Lineage (NCBI taxonomy): Eukaryota > Metazoa > Chordata > Amphibia > Anura > Dendrobatidae > Ranitomeya > Ranitomeya variabilis. Next base: position 303,928,934 of record NC_135235.1, on the reverse strand, counting down.
ATCATTACTGCATGTCTATGCCAACCGTAGCACCAAGGACGTGAAGCGATGGGCGCTCCTGATACGCCTTTTCTATCATGTCGGGAGCAGGGCTGTGGAGTCCATAAGCCAAACCTCCGACTGTTCAATTTCCATGATACCGACTCCACCAAAATGGGCTCCGACTCCACAGCCCTGGTCGGGAGTACTTTAGCCATATTAAATGTGTTATTGCTGGACTCTCCAACATTCACTGGACAGGAATCGTGCACACGACTGATTATATTGGACGAATCCTGTCTGTGGTTTTTACGGATAGCAATCGTACCCATGATATTCTATGGGGCTCTGCGCATGTCCATTTTTTTTCCTCAGACTGAGTGTCCAATTTTCATCCGAGTGTCAGATCAAAATCGACAATGTAAGTCTATGCATCTGTGGAAGATATGAGACTGCACTCGGATTACATTCGAAAGCAGTCCGATATCCACAGACATAGTGGAGGAGTTGGAAAAACTTTTTTTTTTTTCCCCTCTCCACCTCTGAGAAATACTGATGCCACCCTGATCAAAGTCTCATCAGAAAAGCGGGCTGTTCTTTTCGGACGGAGAGAAACCAGTTGTGTGACCCTACCCCCTGAATTGTGTCTTTTTGACACTTATACATGACACAGGTTATTTTTGGTAATTTTTTTGTATTTATTTTTTTAATAAAAGTCATTATATTTGCTCTCCCAGTTAGTGGTATTAAGGAAAAACACATCCACCCTGAAGGTGGAAACGAAATAACACTATGTTCACATATACTAACTTATCCTCCTTATTTAGATGACTAAAATGCTGGATTTACTTGAAGACTTTCTTGAATACGACGGCTATAAGTATGAGCGAATAGACGGAGGAATTACAGGAGGACTGCGGCAAGAGGCAATTGACAGGTTTAATGGTACTACGTCTTACTCAATGACTTACAGATATATATATATATATATATATATATATATATATATATATGTATATATATATATATATATATATATATATATATATCAAGAAATATGACATATTGAGTGTCGGGACCATAAGATGGAGGGTGGTTGGCAGCGTCCAATGATCTGCTACATGAAAAATGTTGTTTTTCTAAACACACAGACAAGTATAGCAGACCGAAGAGTTCACATTAGGTCAGTGGTAAAAAGAAATGGCGGCTGCTACTTTCATATAAAAATCAATAAAAATAAGTGCAACCCAATCCTAATGTTGTTTGTGGCTCTGCTGTAATCTGCTTAGCCTAATGCCATCTATCGGGCTGCGGCCAGCGACATCTCCACTGCTACTTGGGAGAAAACGCTAAAATATTTGGTCTCGGCAAGAGACAAGTTACCAGGCCCCTTGTGCAAAAGCTACATCTTAGCCCAATGTCTAAGTGAATATTTTAAAGATTTCGAAGTACGTACACCAAAAATGTATAATTCAACTTAATAAATCATGGCTGTGGAAGTATGTGGCCAAACAAAGAGGACCTGTCACTTTCCATAAGTATGTGTTTTTTTTTAACTGATCCAAATGCCGCTGTTCTCCTGAATCCGGCGTTGTTGTTCTTTTGCTGATGAGCCTCTCCGTTCCTGAGAAATGGCCATCTGTTCATAGGTATGTAAATATAATTTTGTTGGTAAAGGGGGCGTGGTCATTAACTCTTCTCTGTGAGTGTCTTCTTGATGACCACACCCACTTAGATAACAAGGCAAAATTTACATACCAGTTACAGAGGGCCATATCTCAGGAACAGAGAGCCGGAGGAGCAAACAAAAAAACAACCCCAGATTCAAGAGAACCGTGGCATTTACACAAGGGTACAAAAAATCATATTTAGGGAAAATGACAAGTCCTCTTTAAAGGGATTGTCCTGCCTTAGGCTACAAGTCTCCAGTCATTCTATGTGACTGCAGACTTGTGAATCCGCACATCGTGAACTGTGAGGATTCTCTGGCGCCGGCAGTGGGAATTCATGTTACCATAAGTATGCAATTTTCATTCTTCTAACCTCATTCAGACTAGAATTGTCTAGTGATGAGCAGACTCATGGAATTTCGGGTTCTGGTACCTGACCTAACCTTTAGTCCAAAGTTCGGTTCAAGTACTAGAACTATACCTGAACTTGAACCTGAAGCCGAACTTTGGAACTTGAAAAATATCTCTCTTTTTTAACTCAAATATTTTTTATTAAGTATAAAATTCCAATAAAACATTTGACATTAAGACATGTATTTTCATTTCCCCCCCTCATTAACCCCCCCTTACCCACCCCTCCCCCCTTCTTCCCTACCCCTCCCCCTTTCTTCCCTACCCCTCCCCCCTTCTTCCCTTTTAGACAGCTCACACTCTTCTCTTAACATGTCTTGTAACATTATATACATTATCAACATGTAGTGATTTCCATTATGAACATATAAACCATTAGTATATAGGTGAACCCTCCTCAGGCCTTGTTTCCCTTACCCTCCCCCCTAACCTAGTTCCAGCCAAGGCGTCCACAATTTATCATCCAGGACCATCTTCCCTCTTTTCTGATATACACCCTTTTCCAGGGTAATGACCTGCTTCACATATTTAATATATTCTCCCCTCGAGGGAGGCTCCTCTTTAATCCAATTTCTTGCTATCGCCTTCCGAGCCATGTATAGTAGTCTAGTGATTGCTATTTTCAGCTTGTTATCCACAACTATCACTTCCACGTACCCCAACACGCACACCACTGGTTCTCTTGGAATTACACATCTGTATGCCCCTTCTATCTGGCTTACAACCACCAACCAAAAAGCAGTCAATCAAAAATATCTCTCTCTACCTCCCTTCCTCTCTCTTCCTCTCCCTCTCTCTCTCTCTCTGGACTTTTCCTCTCTCTCTCTCCTTGGACTTTTCCCCTCTCTCTCTCCTTGGACTTTCCCTCTCTCTCTCTCTACCCAGACTTTCCCTCTATCTCTCTCTGGACTTTCCCTCTCTCTCTCGCCGGACTTTCCCTCTCTCTCTCTCTCTCTCTCTCTCTCTCTCTCTCTCCAGACTTTCCCTCTCTCTCTCTCCCCGGACTTTCCCTTTGTCTTTCTCTCTGGACTTTCCCTCTCTTTCTCCTTGGACATTCCCTCTCTCCCTCTCTTTCTCTCTACGGACTTTCCCTCTCTCTCTCCCCAGACTTTTCCTCTCGCTCTCTCTCCCCAGACTTTACCTCTATCTCTCTCTGGACTTTCCTTCTCTCTCTCGCCGAACTTTCCCTCTCTCTCTCTCTCCCCAGACTTTCCCTCTCTCTCTCCCCGGACTTTCCCTTTCTCTTTCTCCCCGAACTTTCCCTCTCTTTCTCCTCGGACATTCCCTCTCTCCCTCTCTTTCTCTCTATGGACTTTCCATCTCTCTCTCTCTCTCTTTCTCTCTCTCTCTCCCCAGACTTTCCCTCTCTCTCTTTCCTCGGACATTCCCTCTCTCCCTCTCTTTCTCTCTGTGGACTTTCCCCGGAACTTCGAACATTAAAACGAACTTCCAGTACAAACCCCTAAATTTCAACTTTGAGTTCGCTCATCTCTAGACGTGTCCAGTCTCGCTCAATACACTTGCATTGAGTGCACATCTAGTTGGCATGTGACCACATGTATGGAAGTCGCATACCTAGTCATGCACCTCCCCCTCCAGGGGTCGGCATCGGGGACTCCTCACAATGAGGATTCGCAACTTTGCAGTCACTGAAGACTTGTAGCCTGAGCCCAAAGCTTGAAGTAGCCAAATCAACTATTCTGTGACCATATTTTGAATAAGGCGGCTCTCTCTTCCCCTCTCCCAGGAGCAAATCCCAGCATCAACTAAATTACACCTAATTTTTCAAGTTATGAAAGAAACTATTGTGCTGTTTACAGCCCCTTTCATGAATAACATGGGATGTATTTGGGGATATATCCATTTCCATTGAATAGGGTAACCTGTCTTCCGGGTGTTTTGGGTTGCTTTCATCTTAAAACAAAAAAAACATTTCCTGTTTCTTTGTATCTAAACATTATTTTTCTATTTTTTCTCTTTTTTAGCTCCTGGTGCTCAGCAGTTTTGTTTTCTATTATCAACTCGAGCTGGAGGACTGGGGATAAATTTAGCTACGGCCGACACCGTCATTATATATGACTCCGACTGGAACCCACACAATGACATTCAGGTTAATTAATCGTTATTCATTTTATGGAAGGGTGGTCCCCTCGGATGTTTTATTAATGAAATTGGGAATACATTAAAAAAATGTAGTCTTGATGCTGACCGCCATATTTGTGGATTGAGCCACAAGTGTGTCCAGAAAAGTATATGGGGCTTCAGACTGGACAAGACTCGTCCATTCGGAGGGATTTTATTCATATATGGACTTTTTATGCCTTCTCTTCATGTAAAATACTTGAATTCACAATATTGGCATTTTTGTTATTACTGATGCACTTGGCAAAGCCATATGGTGGCACATAGGTCTCCGTAGTTCTGTATTATGGAGCTGCAGGATCTTTGTGGCACCATCTAGGTGCTCCATACTTGGGACATATAGTATAGATGTCCCCACCACTAAATAAGAATCTTTCTCCCCAGGCCTTCAGCCGCGCTCACAGAATCGGGCAGAATAAAAAGGTCATGATCTATCGGTTCGTCACCAGAGCGTCCGTAGAAGAAAGGATTACTCAGGTGGCAAAGAGAAAAATGATGCTGACCCACCTGGTTGTACGACCGGGTCTGGGCTCTAAATCCGGCTCCATGACAAAGCAGGAACTGGACGATATCTTGAAGTTTGGAACAGAAGAGCTCTTCAAGGATGACGTTGAAGGTAAAGAAATCTCAATATGTTCCCTTTTATGATATCTTTTTTACTTAATTATATTTATTTGTTTTTGTACTATCCTGTTTGATTTTATTTTTATTAAAGATGTTATCCAGGATTAGAAAAAAAAAATATGGCTGTTTTTTTTTTTTTCCAAAATAGCGCCACTCCTTACCATGGGTTGTGTCCAGTATTACAATTCAGCCCCATTAACGTGTATGTAGCTGAGCTGCAGTACTATGCATGGTCACGGGTGGCGCTGTTTCTGAAAGAAAGTAAAATTTTTTTTTTTAAGCCTGGATAACCCCTTTAATGACCACTTCTCAGCTTTCCTTTGTTGTGAACTTTAGCAAAATCCTTCGCGCTCACAATCATCTCCTAGAATGTTGGTTTTCCTATAAAATTACAATACTGCAGTATCTTGTCTTAGAACTCTTCACTGTGATGCCCCTCTGTTATTCCTCCTGGAGATGTATGGAAACGTTAAAGGGGTGTCTGGGACTTTATCATTGATGGCCTATCCTTCGGAGAGGTCATCAATGTCTCGTGGATGGGGGTGCAACACCTGGCACCCCCACTGATCAGCTGCTCCCGGTGTCAGTGGAGGTTGGAACTGCTCACTTATGGAGCTACACAGCACAGCATAGTGGCCACGGCCAGCTACTGCACTTCCACCCTTTATTGACTTGAATAGGGGATGGATGTGTAGTACCAGGCCGTGGCCATTATAGTCGGCAGCGCTGTGCAGCTCTGTAAGGCAGTTCTGTCCGGCCGACGATGACACTGGGAACAGTGTCCTATGTTTCAAAGGCCTACATGCCCATGCAAGCAGTTTGGTGGTAGTTGGGTGGGACAAGCTGACTGATTGCCTTAAAAATGAAAATTGAATTTTGCAGCGACATTGATTAGGCACATGTATGTAGGGGGATCTTGTATGACTGAACATCACAACTGATCTTGTTTCTATTTTCCCACAACCTCTAAACCTTGGACAGCTGTAATGCTGCTCCAGTTTACAGTCCATACTAAGGTCACAAGACCACCTGGACTCCTAAGCTTAAAGAGGAGACCAATCGTCTCCTGGGAAACTTCATGAAGTAAAAGGAGACCAACATATACAGTATTTAGCTGATGTATTTGATTAGGATTAGTAATTTCCACTCTAATTTGGTAATTAAAACTCTGACACTTTAAGAGACTCTAGTCGTAGAAGTTGGGCTCTCTGCTGTCTCATTATTATGATAGCTGTGTGAAGCTTCCTGCTTTGCTGGGAGATACCACTGGTTGGTGGAGTCTGTGGGCATCTTGTAAACACATGACATCTGTGTGCAGACTTCAAGCTTGATGTAGTTACATATATGGGAGCATATAGAGATATAGTCCTGTATTTTATGTAGCATCATGAGGAGGAGAAGGATAAAAATGCAGTAGAGTAAGTGCAGTAAGTATTGTTAGTCCTCTCTTGATTATAGCTGCTGAAGTCTGTGTGTGTGTAGTGAGATGCTCAGTTTAGCACTTTACATTCAGCTATGTCCTTCCTTAGTTAATTACCCTTTAGAAACAGCTATGTCCACCTGTAGTAGATTAATACTTTAGAAGCAGCTGTGTCCTCGTATAGTAGAAGATTTTAGAAGTAACTACAGCTCTGGCAAAAATTAAGAGACCACCGCAAAATTTTCAGTTTCCAAGCAATAATTTTGTATTTTTTTTATGAAAAGGAGAAATGGTCAAACTTTAAAAAAACAAAAAACAGTGCTTTCAGACCTCAAATAACGCAAAGAAAACAAGTTCATAATCATTTAGAAACAACAATACTAATGTTTTAACTCAGGAAGAGTTCAGAAATCAATATTTTGTGGAATAACCATGATTTTTCATCACAGCCTTCATGCGTCTTGGCATGCTTTCCACCAGTCTTTCACACTGCTTCTGGCGCAAAAATGTAAGCAGTTCTTCTTTGTTTGATGGCTTGTGACTATCCATCATCCTCTTGATTATATTCCAGAGGATTTCAATGGGGTTCAGGTCTGGAGATTGGGCTGCCCATGACAGGGTTTTGTTGCAGTAGTCTCTTAATTTTTGCCAGAGCAGTATGTCCTCCACTAGTAGATTAATACCTTAAAGTATCTATGTCCTCGGCTAGTAAATTAATTCTTTAGAGGCAGCTATGTGCTCTTGTAGTAGATTAATCCTTTAGAAGCAGCTATGTCTTCCTGTAGTAGATGAATCCTTTAGAAGCAGCTATGTCCTCCACTTGTAGATTAATCCCTTAAAAGTATCTATGTCCTCATCTAGTAAATTAATTCTTTAGAGGCAGCTATGTCCTCCTCTGGTACATTAATCCTTTAGAAGTATTAGGATCCCCCTCCATTTTTGGGTCTCTGTATTTCACAGGGACTTCCTATTACATGGCTGATAAATAAGAATATTTTATATATAGTAAAATTCAGGATCCTTTTTATGCCGGCATTAAACTATCATTTCCAGTAGCACATCACTTTTTGTACACAGGCACATGTGCTGCCAACAACATGAAACATGATGCTGTATGGGTCAGAGAGATTGTATTAATGATTAACCTTTCCCATAGAGTTCTTGTCGGCCTGAGTGAATGGGTACATAAATGAGCGCTGATCGACTTGTAAATAGTTGATTGGCGTCCTTTAACTGTTCAGAATATTTATGGGGACATTATGCCTGGCAATTATGGGAGTACTGTACCTCTCACTTATAGACATTTTGGGCACTTCTAAAAACAGTGTGATCAAAATAATGCCGGTGCTTATGAAAACTCTTTGGTCTAGAGGTGAATGTCAGAATTCCTGCAGGTTTAGGGCAGGGAAGGGGTTCTTATAGTTATACCTGGAGGTCTACGATGGTGAAGGGTTAAGTTATACCTAGACATACCTGCCTATTGGAATTACTGCTGTCCCAGTTACCTAAAAGGTTACTGGTTGGGTGAAAACTGATTTGGACAGAAGAACATAAAAAGTTTCCAAAAAAAGTACCAAATACTGTTTTGGTACTTTTTCCAGGTTTCCATGCAGAGTTGTGGTCAATGTCAGTTGTGATGCTCTCCGTACAGCGACTGTGTGATATCGCTCCATGTATTGCCTAACTCTTCCTTCTTTTTGATGTCTTTGTGTCTTCCCTCCTTTCTACTGCAGACCATCACAGCGGCAGCTTAACAGTGTGCAAGAAAACTGGTGAGCGGCTCAGTGGTTGGATGGCTGAGATGCTACCCGAGCAGTGGCTAGTCCGTAGTGTCACCTTGCCCTTTAATTGTCATCATAAATATTGCTTTAAAAAAAAAAGTCTAAATTTCACATAGAGGCAAATCACGGTTACAAAAACAAAACAAAACACATCATCAAAAAGTTCCCGGTTCACACACTGAAAAGTTGAAGCCCCTCGATCTATAAACCAAATCTTCAATATACAACAACGAAAAGTTAAACGTTCCTCTGCTGCGCAGAGTATTTCAGGAGAGCGGAGTGTTGATCTCCTGGGATCTCTAATGTATTTGATTGTTAGTCAGGACACATTATGGCATAAAAACAAGTAGTAGATCAACAGTTAATGCTGAAATACAAAGTTCCTTAGCAGCACAGAGTATTTCAGCAATTAAGGGTATTAATGGTGCTCAACACATAATTGGGGATGGGGCATATATATGGCTGATGTGAGGAGAGGGGCATAGAGTATAGGATTATAGGGCATACAATGATAGAGGCAGCAGGGGGGGTACTCCAAGCAGCACAGAGTGTTTAAGGCAAAACGTATATTAATCATGTGGTAGTATAAAGGAAACGAGTGGGAGATAGTGACGTGTGAATATATGGCTGATGTAAGAAGGGGACTGAAGAGTAAAGGACATAGCAAAGATTTAGGCAAAAGCAGGGCCTCCCAGCAGTACAGAGTATTTCAGGAAAGAAGTATGGAGCAGTGACCTGCCCTCTCATAGGAAAGTGCTGTCCGTGACAGGAGCGAGGAGTGGTGTCATAATTTAAGGAGAAAAATGGTAACAAAGAGATGATTACATACAAAAGGTATATAATGGCAGGAAGAGGATCTCCAGCAGCACAAAGTATTTCAGGATTGGATTTGCAGTAATCAGCGCTGTATGAAGAGATTGTCTGTGAGGAACGTAGATGCTGAATACTCCAGTATTCTATTTCTTCTCAATAAAGTCACTTACCTGTGTCAGATCTTCGCACCTTGGGCTTCATGAATCCAATGCGAGAGGCGCTGTGACACAGAAAAGCATCCCACTTGTAACACTGAACAGATGAAACCTGGATGACAACCCCTTTAATAACTTTGGGGATCTCATGGAGTTAGGCCTCATTTTTGGATCCCCTCCTCCTTCATTGAACCGGAATAAAATCTGGGCCCGTCCCCGTGTAACTCAGTCAGCAGTTCATCACAATGGCCGTCCTGTAATGTGATATTCTCTGAACGAATTCGTCCTGCAATGACAAGAAACTGGTCCCTTGGCCATCTACAAGTTGTTGCCTCCAGACCGTTTCACTTGCCAAGTTTAAAGGGAACCTGTCATGTCCAAAAAAGCTATTTAGCTGCAGATATAGGGTTAATCTGTAAATGCCTGCCTTACTGGAAGCTCCAGGGAGAAAATGACCTCATATCTTCCCTGCAGCCGCTCGCTTCCAGTCATCGGGGTGGTGCCTAGAGCAGTTAGTCACCTATCGCTGTACTGTGAGCCCGGCTGTGATCACTCCTCATCACTTTGATTGACAGCCTGCTCTGTACACACACGCTGCATAGCCGGCTGTCAATCAATAGTTCGGGGTGCTGATTACAGCTGCGCTCACTTTATACTGAGTGGTGACCGTAACCGCTCCCTGCACCGCCTCGATGACTGTAAGCGAGCAGCTGCAGGGAGGATATAAGTTCATTTTCTCCCTGTAACCCTGCTTTCTCTAAGGCTATGTTCATACGCAGCATTTTTGGTTAATAAAACTAACTTTATTAAACATGCACTCTAAACAAATCACACATGTGATCTGCATCCAAAAATGGCGCAAACATTACAGCAAAACCTGCTTCATGAATACTCAGTGTGTTTAATGACGAGAGAGCAGGTTTTGGCTACTAAAAAAGAAAAACGCGTGTGAACACGGCCTAAGGCAGCTAGGCGGGATTTTAATGCTACTTACCTGCAGATTAACCCTATATCTGCCTATTAATAGTGTTTTTGGACAGGTTTCCTTTAAAATTATCTCTGTTAAGCAGTAATCTTAAACCAGAGACCCCCAATGTTGAAGGCCATGTCCACCTTTGCAGCCACATTTTTCTATAAATCACCTTTGCAATAGTTGATAATTACAAATTTACTATCGTTTTGGGTCTACAGCTCCATGCAGACCTATGCATCTCCATAGTAACAGAGGAATAAAAAGGTGTAATCTCATCTTCTAGTCACTTTTTCTATAATCTGTTCCCACCTTTAAGCTAACGTACATCCAGTAGGTGACCAAAAATATAGGAGACTGAAGTGTAACTGCTGGATCAGACTACAAGGGCTGTTTGTTGTCTGTTACCATGGAAATATTCTTTTTATTTTGTTTTTAAATAAAAGAACCTTTTGAAAAGTAACTTCATTCAGTTTGTTACCTAAGAAATGGTTGTGATCGTCCATGTAACAAATGCTGGTGACCCGCGAACATCGTCCCCCTCTGGAAGATAGGAGGATGGAGATCTTGGGGGGCAGGGACTATGAAAGGGTATTATGGTTAGAGATTGTGTAGGACCCTTTCAGGGGTAACTTCTAGGGGAAAGTCTAGTTTTCCTGCCCCTTATTAGCTCACACATGGATGATGATGATGATAACTGGCGGTCTTTATGCCCTATGTGAATTTTACGTGTTGCTATTTTCCACAGCTGCATATGCAACACATAAGCTTTGTCACTACCATGTCTTTGTTCTGCAACCTCCATGGCTGTTTGGGACCCTCATTATTACGTCTGGATGCGGCTGTTTATATCCTGCTATTATGTGTATTTTATATATATGTGTTAAGCTACTGTAATTAAAGGTGATGTCCACATTAAATCAGATAGTCACAATTTCTGTAGTATGTTTCCCAGACCTTCAGGTACTTTCTTACAACTATTCCTGTTGGGCCGTTTGTCAGCGCCCCATCCATTTTTAAGAATAATGATTATCTATGATTGCAAAAAACAAACACTCAGACGGCTGTATAAATCGGACCGAGATCGGAATTCGGTATACGGACTGGCCGGTGGCTCTCCCCACCCGAGCGTGACAGCTGTATGGAAATACATGAAACTGCCACTCTCTGATCGATAGAGCCGCCGGCCAGTCCGTGCAGAAGCTGCCACTCTCTGATCGGTAGAGCAGCCGGCCAGTCCGTGCAGAAGCTGCCACTCTCGGGTCAGGAGAGCCGCCGGCCAATCCGTGCAGAAGCTGCCACTCTCTGATCGGTAGAGCCGCCGGCCAGTCCGTGCAGAAGCTGCCACTCTCGGGTCAGGAGAGCCGCCGGCCGGTCCGTGCAGAAGCTGCCACTCTCTGGTCAGGAGAGCCGCTGGCTGGTCCGTGCATTGAAGTCTGATTTATACAGCTGTCTTAAGTGCGCCCTAACACAATGTGGTTTTGTATTACTCTTAAAGGGCAACTCCAGACGGATATAATATTGTGCCACCTGTTCAGCTCCATAGTCAAAAACATGGTGATCCTAATATTGTTAATGGCCGAATAGAAGGAAAGGAATAACAAATTGCAGTCCCGTTTGTGGGCAGTTGTCACTCCCGTTCTTCTCAGTAGGGGGCCACACTGAGCACAAAAGAAAACACCTGGAATGATGGAAGGGGAATACGATTTTCTTTTTAGAATTTGATTTTTCCACCATGGCTGGAGTTGTTCTTTAAGTCCTCATTGTCACTGTAGATGGACATCCCCTTTTCTGTGTCTTGCGCTAGTATGAATTTGGCTTCCATAAAACTTGCAGTTTTTCCTGGAATTCTGAACCAGAACTAAGAGACATCTGAATTCCAGGCTTTGATGACTACAACTCCCATGATCAGGCGTATTTTTTGACTTTTTCCTGCCCTTACATCTCCGTATTGACCGTTGCAGGTGACAATAAGGACGTCGAGGACAGCAGCGTCATCCATTACGATGATGGCGCCATCTCGAAACTTCTGGATAGAAACCAAGACGCCACCGAGGACACGGAAATCCAGAACATGAACGAATATCTGAGTTCTTTCAAAGTGGCTCAGTATGTTGTGCGAGAAGACGACGGAGTGGTAACACTCTTTTACTTATCTATTAAGAACGATGTCATGGAATCATCTCGTAGTTCTATAATACGCTTTCCCTGCAATCGGAAGCCTCATCGTGTTCTATTCTTACTGATCCTTAGGAGGAGGTTGAACGGGAAATTATAAAACAAGAAGAGAACGTGGATCCGGATTATTGGGAGAAGCTCCTTCGTCATCATTATGAGCAGCAGCAAGAAGATCTCGCAAGGAATCTCGGAAAAGGAAAAAGAATCCGCAAGCAAGTGAACTACAATGATGCTTCACAGGAGGACCAAGGTGCTGGCTGGGGTCATATTCATACATTATATTATGTTCTCGAGTCATCTGTTCCTGATACAAAGTGTCACGTGATGGTATACATCTGTATACACTATATAGGTGCAGACAGTATACCTGGACCTGTGCTAACATCATGACATAGGGATGATGCCCCCTCCAAACTCATAATCCTTTTGTAGGTCTGTAGCTGCCGTAATCCTCCACCTATCTGCCATGCTTGGATTTATTGGCAACCGCTTGAGTTGGTGCGAATCAATTCGCAGGACCTGGTCCTAATCTGTGGCCACTGGATGGTAGTCCTGAGAATCCACCGTCTACTTCACAGCATCCACAGCTCTTCTTTTAATTTGGGGGGCATGGTAGAAATAACCCATCATCCCTGTCCAACAGCAACTCTATCAAAATTGGTTCTATTTTTTAAAGAGAAGCTGTCAACAGATTTTTGCTATGTAATCCGAGAGCCCCATGATGTGGGGGAAATGACTCTGATTCCAGCAATGTGTCACTTACTGAGTTGTGTTTTGCTATTTCAACACAATCAATGTTTTATCAGCAGGAGATTATCACTCCAGGACTAGGTGTCTTGTGCCTCCTAGTCCAGCCACGCCCCCGTCAATGATTAGCAGTTTTCTGTCAATATACACTGTTCACAGAAAGCAGCCAATCAGAGGTGTGGGCGGGGTTAGACAGAGCTCAGTATTCTTAGCACTACTAGATCTGCAGCAGAGAAAACTGTGATTGTATCATGACTGTTGCACCCAGTAAACTAAGTGATAGATCGCCGGAATCAGGGTCTCAGCCCCGACATCATGCTGCTGTTGTCTGATTACATAGCAAAAACCTACTGGCAGATTCCTTTTAAATTTTGTTAAAATTTCTAATTCTTTCTATCATTTAGAATGGCATGATGAACTTTCTGACAACCAATCAGAATATTCCATTGGTTCAGAGGATGAAGATGAAGACTTTGAAGAAAAACCTGAAGGTCAGAGTGAGTTAAACTTTTCTTTAGATGGATATGCATCACCTATAGGACTCTGAAGCTAACAGGCATCCTGCCTGATGGTAACCTACAGCGGTTAGTTTTACTTTGTCATCTCCATCAACCCACAATTTCATCCGATCAGTTGACTACTATGGGGGCTGCAGGCCAAGCAGAAGCTCCTTACCGGAAGCAGAGGACCACTGTCAAGTCCTCGGCTCCTTTGTTGCCATCATGGGGATAGCTTATGGCGGCTTGTTCTATCAACTTGTTAAAAGTACCTAAGGATCAGCAAACTTACAAGTGTATATCATTTCCTTAGGTGGAAGGAGACAATCTCGCAGGCAACTGAAAAGTGACAGAGACAAGCCGCTTCCTCCACTTCTTGCTCGGGTTGGAGGAAACATTGAGGTACGTGGACAACAGGTCCTTTAGGGGTTGTTTTAACATTTTCATTGAAAGGACAAAGGGGAATTTATATAAGGGCAGTCTATGGCACTTGGGGAAGAATGTGATGAGGCCACGTTTGGTGTCTGGTGAACGGGTAGGAGCAGTAGGGTTAGCCTGTCCGTCTGGGGACATATCCATGGGCAACTAATGGTGTGTGTGAGAGTGACAGCTGCTCTGTGAATGTCCTGAAGACGTGCCAGAGAGTCATAGATCCAAAAGTGCCAGAGCAGTATGGCGGATCAAGGCCCGAAACCCAGAAGCACCAGTTAGATGGATTGTCCCATGGATAGAGGTAACTTATTGTTTGCTGGGGGTCCAACCGCTGAGCCCCCAAAAGTGTTTAGAACTGGGCTCTGCAGAGTCCGTATGAGTGGAGATCAGATTTAGCGTGTGCACCACCTCTTTATTCATTTCGGATGGAAAGCGGGGTTTGGCTATCTTTGCCAATCCAATAGAGAATGAATAAAGCACAGGATAAGCATACATGACTTCACACAGACAGGGTGCTGCAGAGCCGGATCCTCAGGAACCGCTGCTGAGACCCCTATCAATCAATATGTGTGACCCTAGCTTATGGACCCAATGAAACCACCAGCAGAATAGTGAGTGCAGCTCAGGGGTATAATGCAGGATGTAACTCAGGATCAGTACAGGATCAGTAATGTAATGTATGTACACAGTGACTGCACCAGCAGAATAGTGAGTGCAGCTCTGGGGTATAATACAGGATGTAACTCAGGATCAGTAATGTAATGTATGTACACCGTGACTGCACCAGCAGAATAGTGAGTGCAGCTCTGTAGTATAATACAGGATGTAACTCAGGATCAGTACAGGATCAGTAATGTAATGTATGTACACAGTGACTGCACCATCAGAATAGTGAGTGCAGCTCTGTTGTATAATACAGGATGTAACTCAGGATCAGTACAGGATAAGTAATGTAATGTGCGTACACAGTGACTCCACCAGCAGAATAGTGAGTGCAGCTCTGGGGTATAATACAGGATGTAACTCAGGATCAGTACAGGATCAGTAATGTAATGTATGTACACAGTGACTCCACCAGCAGAAAAGTGAGTGCAGCTCTAGGTATAATATGGGATGTAACTCAGGATCAGTACAGGATCAGTAATGTAATGTATGTACACAGTGACTGCACCAGGAGAATAGTGAGTGCAGCTCTGGAGTATAATACAGGATGTAACTCAGGATCAGTACAGGATCAGTAATGTAATGTATGTACACAGTGACTGCACCAGCAGAATAGTGAGTGCAGCTCTGGGGTATAATACAGGATGTAACTTAGGATCAGTACAGGATCAGTAATGTAATGTATGTACACAGTGACTGCACCAGCAGAATAGTGAGTGCAGCTCTGGAGTATGATACAGGATGTAACTTAGAATCAGTAATGTAATGTATGTACACAGTGACTGCACCAGCAGAATAGTGAGTGCAGCTCTGGAGTATAATACAGGATGTTACTCAGGATCAGTACAGGATTAGTAATGTAATGTATGTACACAGTGACTGCACCAGCAGAATAGTGAGTGCAGCTCTGGAGTATAATACAGGATGTAACTCGGGATCAGTACAGGATTAGTCATGCATTGTGTTTACAAAGTAAATGTATACATACAGCCAATGACTATCAATGGCTGTCTTCTGGACATCTGTCAAGTCAGCAGTCTTCCCCATGATTGTGGAGCTACTGAAAACAGACTAAGGGACCTTTTTAAAACCCTTAGGAACCTTTGCAGGTGTTTTTTTGTTAATTATTATAATTTACTGAGATAAGCCATAATCATCAACATTAACAGAAATAAACACTTGAAATAGATCACTCTGTTTGTAATGACTATATAATATATGAGATTCACTTTTTCTATTGAAGAACTAAAATAAATTCACTTTTTGATGATATTCTAGCTTTGTGAGAAGCACCTGTAATGGCTCATTGTGCAACTTTCTAAAATCTAAATGTTTAATCATTGAATATTGTGGTGAAATATGTGTATATATCTATATGTGTGTAGTGGCATATGTCTAGGGTTATATGTGTGCCTAGTGATAATGTAACATCTGTCCTGAAGGCAAGTCACACCTAGGTGTTAATAGGTACTTCCTTGGGACGAGTAGGAATCGTGTCTCCATATCTCACCAGGAGGTCTAGCTAGGGCCAAGAAGAAAAGGAACATTTGGCACCTTCTAGGTCTTGGAGGGGAGATGCTAATTCCTGAGAACCTTTTCACACGTATCTTAAGAGAAAATAATGTATTCATTGGGGGCGCGGCCGTGGCCCAATCAAACAGGCTGCAGTTATGATATTAACCTGAGGGGCCGGTCTAGAAACCTGACTTCCAGACCAAAGTTATAAATTCAGGCTGCAGACAGAGAATTGTGTTCACATGTGAGGGCAGCCTGAGAAGCTGATGTGTTCCACCAACTCCATTCACATCCCCCTCAGGGAGCAGAAAGCAACTACCAGTTAGATAATTTCTGTAAGTTTCTCCTCTTTAATTTATACTGTTTTGCATAAGTTGTATGTCTTTTTATTATCATATTTTTATACCTTTTTCTTATTGTAAGCATTGAACCTTTTGTTATTAAAGTATAAAACTTTAACAAGTTGAACCTTGAATGTTCTAAAAGAATCCATAGCCTAAGGTGTGTGAGCCTTATGAGTGATAGACATATTTTTATTAGTATTATTATTTCTGGGACTCATCGCCCGTGTATTCGATGAGTGGTGGCAGCGTGTGTGAGCGGGTGTGTGGCCTGGGTCAGTGTGTGATTTATGCTCCCATTACAGCATAGGACAGAGGTTGAATGCTGGACTGAGAGTGGGGAGATAGATTAACCCTTGCAGGCACAACCCCAAGTCACGTGTGAGAGCGGGCACGTGACGAATAAGTGACACCACGGAGTAGGGATTCGTGACAAATATTAACACTTTTTTTGTTGTTCCAAGGTCCTTGGGTTCAATGCTCGACAACGTAAAGCCTTCCTAAATGCCATCATGAGATGGGGAATGCCCCCACAGGACGCCTTTAATTCACACTGGCTTGTTCGGGATCTTCGAGGAAAGAGTGAGAAAGAATTCAGGTACTGTGATTCCTCATTTCACAGTCGTGTCTTTTGTTTTTTAATCTTTTTTTTATTAATTTGTCAAAAAAAACCCGTCAGGATTGGAATTTTTTTCAATGACCCAGTTTGATAATAAAGTATCTACACCTTACGTGTCAGAATAAAACTTTTGCCAATTACTACCGGTTTACATTGTGAGAAGAACTAATTCCCTTTAACTTTCCCATATCTGTTTTTTTCAAACCATTTAAATAAAATTATAAAATTAAGGTCATAATGTGTTACTGGTTGGGTAATTTAATTTGTAAATTAAAGCAAATGAAGAAAAAAGAAAATAATTAAATGTTGTAGTTAACCTAGGGAACGCTACTTGCAAGTTGCTCATCACTAGAGGGCAGCAGAGTTCAGTGTCGGCATTTGTACTAATGGTGTTTTACACTTCACCATTCAGCTGAAGTCAATGAACTGTTACAGCTGCAGCTTCGTACCATTGACATCTTATAACATTTAGTTTACTTATGTGACATGAATACTGTATTTTTGTAATCCTAAGCTACAAGTGTCTCCTACAGCTTATGTTTCAATGAGTTATTACCGTATTTTTCGGACTATAATATGCACTTTTTTCCCTCCCAAAATGTGGAGGAAAATGGGGGGGAAGGAATGCGTCTTATAGTCCGGATGTATGGGCTGTGGTGGGGAGGTGAGGGAGCGGTTTCGGCGGAGCATCGGGTTACATGAGGCTGGAGCCGGTGGCTCCAGCTAACTCCTGTGCCCACTTAAAAGAGAAATTAATATGCACTGCTTTCCACGCCCATGGGCATGGAGGGCAATGCATATTCATTTTTCTGGCACCCTGGTATAAATGTCCCCATCTTGTTCCTGGTATGATTGCTCCCATCCTCTTTCTTTTATAATTGGCCCCCAACCCCGCTCCTGGATGGGGCCAATCATACCAGGAACGGGAAGGGGACAATTATACCAGAATAAGGATGTGACCAATCAAGCCAGGACCGTGATGAGGCCAATCATACAGGACTGGGAAGGGGTCGTGCATACCAGGATCGAGATGGTGCCAATCATACCAGGATAAGGATGGGGCCATGCACACCAGGATAGGGATGAGGGGGCCAAGCATACCAAGATAGGGGATATTACAGTACAGAATTGACCATTATTTTGCTTCAATTTTTTTTCCTAATTTCCTCCTCTAAAACCTAGGTGTGTCTTATGGTCCAGTGCATCTTATAGTCCGAAAAATACGGTACTTATATCCTACACCGATCATCTATAGCAGATGGCTGTATAAATTGGATGGAGATCGGAACGTATTGCAGCGACCAGCCGGCGGATCTCTTGACCCCAGCGTGACAGCTTCATGTATTTCTATGAAGCGGTCACTCTTAGGCCGGGAGTCTGTGCAGTGATCTTGGTCCAGAGTGACAGCGCACGTCCAGAACCCCAGACAGTGAAGCCCAATTTCCTCCCAATTTGGTTTAAAGGAAATAGGCCTTAAAGCTACTTGGACAATCCCTTCTCAAATGCCCAAGTCCCCCATTAAAATAAGAAAAGCTTATTCCCACCTACTACATTGGCGCATCATCTCCCAGTGATTGCGTGACTTTGTCACATGAGCGCTGCAGCTAATTAGCAGTTGCTGTGCAGCCAATTAGAAACTTCTGAACAGCTCTCATTATTATGCCAAAGTGATCACTGATTGGCTACAGTGCTCACATGACATTGCAGTTCGGGAGATTAACTTTTTTTTTTTATTATTATACTCAGAAATCCGCTTCTTAAATGCCCAAGTAGTAGACCAACCCTGTAAATGATCTGCTGCTAAACTTTTGGTGCCATATACCACAAGACACCTTTAGAGGTCTTGTGGAATCCATGTCCCAAGGAATAAGCTGCTTTGGCCTTTCTGTCATATGAGAAGAAGTCATTGGTGCCCTGTGTGCTACCCTTTGTAGGTGTCCATGTGGTAGCTCTCCATAGTCCGAAAGTAATTGAAGCTTAACCTTTAATTATAATAGAGAATAAAAAAATTGGATAAGTGTGCATATATTAAAAAAGAAAACCGATAATGCTTACGCATTTCGGGTAGAAAAACCCTCAATCATGGCCATGTGGTGTGCTTTCATCAAGAGCCAAATACAAATACAATGTCACCTTTAGCCACTCTCCTCAAACAGTACATTCCTCCATACGGTGCTAAGATTGCAGCAAACAAAAAAGTGGCATATGTCACCTTCTCTTGGTGCTGCTCATTAACTGTCACGCAGGGTAAGGGAAGGACTAAGTGCACCACAACAGGAAGAGAGTGGGGAAGCCCAAACACTAGGGAGGGGGGAATTGGAGATCCCTAGGTAGAACTGACAATTCCTTACTACCCTAACATCCCTAAATAGGTTCCGCACCTATCGCTGAACAGGAGCCTAAACCCTGATTGGTGATAGGCCCTATATAGGAAGGGGGGACGGGGTTAGTGCTTGTCAGCCCCCACTACAACTAAAGACAACACTGGTAAACGAACAAGGGTATACACTTAGCTTGAGAAGACACAAGAGAGATCACGCCAGCAATCCTCCAAGCAGATAGTAGTCAGTCACACCTGACACACCCGTGATATTAACCCTTCCTTTAGCATACACATCAGGAGAGACAGTGGTTTGTATCTCTATTTTTGGTTGGCAGAGTTTCAGGTAATAAAGTTTGAATGGTTACCACCATGGCTCCTGATGTGCGTGTGCCAATGTGAGTCCATTACACAGGCTACATTTTTCACTGCTTGCCATACTAATCCAGAGGGGGGTCTAGGGACCAGCTGGATGGATCACTGGTATCTTCACTGAGACTTTAACTCAACCCCTGTATTGGATGGATTTGATTTTTATAGAGACGATAACTAAGGCTTCTTTCACACTTCAGTTTTTTGGCGTCAGTCACTTCCGACATAATGACGGATCGACGGATCCGTCACAATAGTTGAAAAAACGGATGTAACGGATCCGTTTTTTTGACGGATCCGTTACTCGGGGGTTGTATATACTTTTTGGAGCATGCGCAATTGAAAAAAATTTAAAAAACGGATTGGGGCGACGGATCCGCCGAAATGACGGTCGCGACGGATCCGTCGCCCATAGGTGGCCATTCTATGAAATGACAGACGCGACGGATCCGTCGCGATCCGCCATTTCAACGCAGACAAAAAACGTTGCAATGACCGTCAATGTCTAGATGACGTCCGCCAAATTTTGACGGATCCGTCGCATGACGGATGGAACGGACGACCATCCGTCACAATCCGTCGCTAATGCAAGTCTATGGGGAAAAAAATGGATCAGTCGAAAAAAAAACGGATCCGTTTTTTGAGGAAAATGGCAGATTTAGACTGACGCCAAACAACTGAAGTGTGAAAGAGGCCTAAGAAAGTGTCTTCTCCTCTTTCCCACATTAATCCCATTTCTCTCTCAAAAGTTATGATTCTGGTTTCCTATTAGAAATAATACTGAAAAAATAAGAAATAATCTGAAAATTAAGAGACATTTTTTCCGAATGAACGGATTTCATAGGTACCTCCTTGAGCACGGATCCCTGCCTGTCTGATGGCGGGTGCCGCTCATAGGATGTCTCTGCGCTCCTCGTTCTCGCCCTCTTGCATTGTCGGGTATACATATTTACAATGAATCCTCTGTGCAGGGCGTACGTCTCCTTATTTATGAGACACCTCTGTGAACCTGGAGCTGATGGGGCAGAAACCTTTGCTGACGGGGTCCCTAGAGAAGGACTATCTCGACAACACGTCCTCACCAGGATCGGAGTCATGTCACTGGTTCGAAAGAAGGTGGGTGAGTAAATGTTTGCACTAGAATCAAAGGTACGTGGAATAATAGCCGTGTAACCGCCATGCTCTATGTGAAGGGTGACATCTGGCTATATCTCAGGGTATCGTTACTAGTGATATGATTAAAGGGATTTTCCGGGAATAACTTTTGCCTCAGCCCATATGACCGCTGCAGCTAATCACTGATCCGACTGGCTCTAGCTGGCACAACCCCTATGAGCTAGAGATTATCTTCAATGGTCATGTACGTTACAGTCATGATGTCACCGCTGCAGCCTGTCTACAAAGACCAGGGCAGCACTGTAACCACAACACTGGACCTGGGAAGGTTGAGTAACACTTTATTTTATCCTAGCTGAAGACGATGGGGTAAGGTTATCCCCCATAAAACCTTAAAAATGATCAAAGAAATCTGATCAGTGAGGGTGGAACACCTGGTACCACCAATATCAGCTGTTCCCTGTGCCAGTGGCAACCAGAAGTGCTCAGTTGCAGCGGTGCACAGCTCCATCAGCTGTATAATAGCCGCGCCCGGGTACCAAGCATTGACACGTATTGATGTGTATAGGGGCGGATATGCAGCATCTGACTGTGGCCACCATACATCTTCAATTGGCCAACTGATCGTGACTGATTCCACAGATTCACAAGACCGAAATCAAACAGATCAGTTTTGTGTATTCATAAGCTGGGTGGATCCTGGTTGTTGAACCAGTCTTAAGGCCTCCTACAAATTAGACGAACGTCGGCCAATTCCGCCGATTTCGATGGGTTCAGCGGATGGTCTAATGTGTATAGAAGCCCCAAACAGATGATATCAGGGTAGATAAGGATCTGGTAGGTCTGATTCCGGACTGCCGATCCTTATAGTGGTAAGCCGCCATCGGAGACATGGCAGCAGCGCTCTCATAGGGAACACAGGAGCTGTTTATGGGAGAGATGGTCGAAATAACCACTGGCCAAGCAATCGGACACACCATCGCTCAGCCGACCCTTATCTAAGGTGTATTGGGGCCTTAGGGCGCAGTGAGACGGCCATATACCACAGACAACGATTGCGTCGCAATGCTCGGACTGGCCGCCATATACCACAGACGATCACATCGCAATGCTCGGACTGGCCGGCGGCTCCTTACCCGAGTGTGACAGCATGTATTTCTATGCAGCTGTCATGCTCAGGTCAGGAAAGCCGACGGCCAGTCCGAGCATTGCTTTTCGATCATCGTCTGTGTTATACGTCCGTCTCACTGCACCTTTACTCAAAGCTAAATTACCTATGTAATCCAAACCTGAGATTTATGGCCATCCTTGTGATTCCCTGCTTCAGATTCTCACATTATCTGCTGCAGTTATAATTACCTTGCCCAATAGCATGGCATATTATCGAACATAAACCAGCCAATAACTGATCCTATGGGAAATAAACGGTCAGGGCTGGGCAGTTTAGGTTTTATCTTCCTTAATTTTTATGATATGTTTTTTTGTATTCAGGTCCAGGAATTTGAACAAGTTAATGGCAAGTACAGTACACCGGATATGATTCCCGAGGGGGCCGAGATCAAGAAATGCTTTGACGTTGTTTCTTCAGATCCCACCACACCAGTTCCAGCGAGTCCAGCGCCCCTGCCACCAGGAACAGCCCCCGTGCCAGGTACTTTGTAATAAAGAAGAATCACACAGACTACTGTTTATTCAGGATAAGTGCCCCCCGCACTCCCATACCCTCCTTATTTGTGGGCACAGTACCAAAAGTGTTTGCTTACACCGTCCAACTCATATTGTACCTGCTTCAGCCATCTATTAAGTTTCCTTCAAAAATCATCATCCACATGGAGGACGATAGAAACCAGGGTTTGCGCATAGATCTCCTATTCCAAAACCATTCACATTACAATGGCTGTTGTATCTTCACTCATAACTTATTATATATTCCATCTTCATCCATGAGTCACGACATATTGACTATTTCATTCTCATTGATAATACTTTGCCTGTTCTATCTTCATTCACTTTACTATACAATCTTCATCCACAATACATTACCAACGCGATTCAATGTAACATACCCATCTTGTGGAGTGCATGGCCCATAACCTAATTATATGTTGCAGAAGAGACCACCTAGAGAAATCCTGGTTTTCTTTTCTAGAAAAAGTAGAAACACAGAGTACATTGTCCGAGGAGATGGAACCTGTGGAGCAGAAGACCAAGCCTTCGGAAATTCAGGTTAAATGATTATCATTTTATTTTCCTTACCATTTTCAGTCTTTTTTCATTTTATGCACATTATGTTATGGAGGTACATTAAAATATAAATTACTATTATATACAGTACAGACCAAAAGTTTGGACACACCTTCTCTTTTAAAGATTTTTCTGTATTTTCATGACTATGAAAATTGTAAATTCACACTGAAGGCATCAAAACTATGAATTAACACATGTGGAATTATATACTTAACAAAAAAGTGTGAAACAACTGAAATTATGTCTTATATTCTAGGTTCTTCAAAGTAGCCACCTTTTGCTTTGATGACTGCTTTGCACACTCTTGGCATTCTCTTGATGAGCTTCAAGAGGTAGTCATCGGGAATGGTCTTCCAACAATCTTGAAGGAGTTCCCAGAGATGCTTAGCACTTATTGCCCCTTTTGCCTTCACTCTGCGGTCCAGCTCACTCCAAACCATCTCGATTGGATTCAGGTCTGGTGACTGTGGAGGCCAGGTCATCTGGCGTAGCACCCCATTACTCTCCTTCTTTGTCAAATAGCTATTACACAGCCTGGAGGTGTGTTTGGGGTCATTTTCCTGTTGAAAAATAAATGATGGTCCAACTAGACGTAAACCGGATGGAATAGCATGAAACTGCAAGATGCTGTGGTAGCCATGCTGATTCACATGCCATCACACCTCCTCCTCCATGCTTCACGGTGGGAACCAGGCATGTAGAGTCCATCCGTTCACCTTTTCAAATTTGGACTCATCAGACCAAAGCACAGATCTCCACTGGTCTAATGTCCATTCCTTGTGTTCTTTAACCCAAACAATTCTCTTCTGCTTGTTGCCTGTCCTTAGCAGTGGTTTCCTAGCCGCTATTTTACCATGAAGGCCTGCTGCACAAAGTCTCCTCTTAGCAGTTGTTGTAGAGATGTGTCTGCTGCTAGAACTCTGTGTGGCATTGACTTGGTCTCTAATCTGAGCTGCTGTTAACCTGCGATTTCTGAGGCTGGTGACTCGGATAAACTTATCCTCAGAAGCAGAGGTGACTCTTGGTCTTCCTTTCCTGGGGAAGTCCTCATGTGAGCCAGTTTCTTTGTAGCGCTTGATGGTTTTTGCCACTGCACTTGGGGACACTTTCAAAGTTTTCCCAATTTTTCGGACTGACTGACCTTCATTCCTTAAAGTAATGATGGCCACTCGTTTTTCTTTACTTAGCTGCTTTTTTCTTGCCATAATACAAATTCTAACAGTCTATTCAGTAGGACTATCAGCTGTGTATCCACCAGACTTCTGCACAACACAACTGATGGTCCCAACCCCATTTATAAGGCAAGAAATCCCACTTATTAAACCTGACAGGGCACACCTGTGAAGTGAAAACCATTTCCAGTGACTACCTCTTGAAGCTCATCAAGAGAATGCCAAGAGTGTGCAAAGCAGTCATCAAAGCAAAAGGTGGCTACTTTGAAGAACCTAGAATATAAGACATAATTTCAGTTGTTTCACACTTTTTTTGTTAAGTATATAACTCCACATGTGTTAATTCATAGTTTTGATGCCTTCAGTGTGAATTTACAATTTTCAAAAAATACAGAAAAATCTTTAAATGAGAAAGTGTGTCCAAACTTTTGGTCTGTACTGTACATGTATATCAAATAAAAAAATCCATTCCTTGCAGAGAGTGTTTTGTAAGCCATTTGTCCATGTCCCCAAGGGATGCATGAATAAGACTTTGTAAAGTTATCTCATAATGCGATTTATCCATTTACGGTTGCATCTCTTTCTGGTTAATGATTTGATGGGGTATCACTTTGTAAATAAATTACATTAGCTGGATGCATGAATCCTCGTCCATAAATTGCAATATTTTCTCCTGTGGGTTTAGAGCTTGTTTTGGTTTCTGCGCTTTTGTATCTCATCCATTTCTGTGGAGAAAGAAAACGTGTTTAAGCTGAAATTCAAACTAGAATTGAAAGCGGAAACCTGCCACAAGTCAGATCCATACCGGCCAAAGAAAAAGGTGCCATTATAGTAATAAAGATTCACTAAAGATGGTTTTACTTGTAGCCTTCAAGTAAACTGGAAAAGGAAGATGTTGAGGAAAATACAGAATGTCAAGAATTGAAAGAAAACCCAAAAAAGGAATCTGGAGAGGATGAAGATGAGAAAGAAATGGTGGTAAACAAGAGCCCCAAAGGTAAATGCTTGTGTTCTCCATCACATCCTAGGTCTTCATTTTTCACTTTCCGGTCTTGTTTTTGAGTGAAATTTATCGATGATTTTTGATGGGTTGACTCCTTTCTCTGAGAGATCTTGAAAGCTACTGTAAGGATCTTTAAGTGAAAGGTCTCTCATCTTAACAACCTAACCCTTACTCTGTGTTGTTGAGGGGCAAAATCTCCAAAACGGATGATATCTACAGATTGGTGTTGCAAATTTGGTTGATATTTCTAGTGAAATACGCTGACGAGCAGAAGGGGAACAATGTTTTGAACTTTTGATTTTCAGGCTCCATATCTCACCATCCACTACTGCTTTGATCGTGAGACTACCATCATTATATAGACAATCATCTTGGCTATCTCATACATAAATTTGACTTGTAACTATTTAGCATATGATTAGTTATGCAGATTCTTGTTGTTTCACTGCATTGTTACTGTTTTGCTCCTGGTGGTGGAAAGATCTTTTTCTTCCTGTATACTACAAATCACAACCTGTTCTCACATTCCCTAATAGCTCAGTGTGTTATTAGATTGATTCCCAAGTGAGAGGTCACTGGTTCAAATCAAGGAGCAGCCATGAAGAAGATTTCCCAAGAAAAGAAACCGCATCATTCAGCTCATCGATAGCGGTTCCTCCGGCCAAGAAAATTGCCAAACTGCATCATGTGAGCGTCATGACAGGTGGAAGAATACGAAATGAAGTCCGTCCATCCATCCATTCAGAAGCCAATAGGTGGACGTCCAAGCAAATATCAAAGTCAACAAGTCGGCTCCTCACAAGGTCTATCAGTTCTGGCGCGATAAACACAGCAGTGGAGGAGGCTCGTATGCCTCATAATAGTGAGATCACAGACGTCCAGGCCAGCACTGTGCGACGCACATTACACAAGTCTGGAATGGTGGCCCGAAAAAAGGTTCGACTTCAGTATCGTCATAAGAAACATCTGCTCAAGTTTGCAAAAAAGTACGAAAAGTGGACAGTAGAAGATTAAAAACTGGTGATTTGGAGCGATGAGACAAAAATCAATAGACTAGGCTCCGATGGGTGCAAATAGGTCAATGAGGGAAACGAGGGAAAAAAGGGCAAATGGATCAAGAAATTGAAGGAAATGTCAAGTTCGGTGGAGGAAGCCTGATGATATGAGGTTGTTTCACAGCCAAAGGCATTGGATATGTGACCAGGATCGATGGTGCTCTCAATGCTGAGCTATATGCGAGTATCCTACAATACGACTTACTTTGTACACTCGAGTACTCTGGGTATGAAAAGACCAACATAGTGTTCCAGCTGGACAATGACCAGAAGCATATATCAAGATTGGTGAAGAAATGGCTCAATGACAATGAAGTAGAGGATCTGGATTGGCCCTCACTGTCCCCAGACCTCAACCCAATCCAACACTTGTGGGTAGAGTTGAAGATAAGCTGTATACATACCTAGTGAGGCGACCGGTATGCACCAACTTTGGGAATGTGTAGAAGAGACCAGGGATCAGATTTTGGTCGAGACATGCTATCTGATTGAGAGCAGCCCAAAAGGATTCTGGCAGTGCTGAAAACCAAAGGTGGATTTACAAAATACTAACAAAATAAATTAAAATTTAGATTTTCAAGAGCAAAACAGTAACAATGCAGTGACATGACGAGAATCTGCAGAACTAATCATATGCTAAATAGTTACAGGTCACATTTATGTATGAGACAGCC
Source organism: Ranitomeya variabilis (assembly GCF_051348905.1). Taxonomy (NCBI): domain Eukaryota; kingdom Metazoa; phylum Chordata; class Amphibia; order Anura; family Dendrobatidae; genus Ranitomeya; species Ranitomeya variabilis. The sequence continues at coordinate 303,902,018 of NC_135235.1, read as the reverse complement.
AAGAGAATTGTCTATAAAATGATGGCAGTCTCAAGTTCAAACCTCTTCAAACGTAGTAGAGTCCCAATATACCTTCCATCTGGCAATGCAACATGGTAATTCCTTTTTTCTGGTTCCCTATTTTTCATCTTCATAAAATGTCGGCCACCGCTTTCTGAATAGTGAATATGCCACCGCTGGAACCTTATAGTGAGAATGAAGCGGCCACGGCATCAGTGTAGCCATATGCTTGCCCCCTTTGCTAATATTCCCCTAAAATAGCAGAGCACAGCAATGCTCTGACCTCCATTATACAGGGAACTGCATCCCATAAAGTAAATGGGGTGAGCTGGAGGTCCCCTACAGGGAAAAACTGGGAAGAAAGGCAGCACTCTCTTTTTATTTCTGGAATTGGTGGGGGGCCCAGAGGTCGGACCACCCCTGATCATTGAGTAGTCAAATACTCTAGTGATGTGCTATCACGTAATAATATGGAAAAACGATATCAACCTATGAGAAGTATGTCCCTTTAAAAGGACAAGAATTATAAATAGGGAATACACCCCTTTAAAATGGTTAAAAGTTTTCTAAAGAAAGTAAAATATCTGAATCCTTACAAATGTAAATTTTCATTGAAATTTATAATTGGGGAAGTATTATAATAATGATGGATATCATTTTTGTATTTTATAGCAGAAGTAATTCAGGAAGAAAAGGCCACAGACAAAACCGAACTAAACAATGCGCCAAACAAAGCAGAAGACAAAGAACCAAAATCAGGTACAGCTGATGGTACGAAATTGTCTTCAGGACTTCATTTTCAATGTTGTGTTCTTCAAGAAATAGCTAGTTCAGCAAATTAGTGGTTTGTGTATACAGCTTTCATGTAGGCCTATGTGTCACCATGGTTACAGACTACAGCTACCTTCTGTATGTAGTCTGATCCCCCCCGTCATGTGATAATTTCTCATTCTTCCGTTCTTCTCCCCTGTTGGTTTTAGGTTATAAAGTAGATGTAGCAGAGCATGTAAAGTAACATAACTATGTAACCATGGAGGCACATAGCTCTGCATAGGAGCTGCATACACCAGATACGAGATTCTTAATCAAACATTGCAATTTCAGTCATGGATTATTGTGTCTTTGTGCAGAGGAGGAGAACAAACCAGACGACAAAGAAGAAATTGTGAAGCAGCAGAATGGAGACAACTGTATAAAACAAGAAGAAGAAGAAGGGAAACGAGACGATAGCGGAAAATATAAATTTATGTTTAATATTGCAGATGGGGGTTTTACAGGTATTAACCTCATTGCTTATCGTTACACCGCGAGGGCAATTATCCTGAAGATAGATAACATTAATTTTCAGTTTTTTTATTCTGTTAATAACCGTAAGAAACACATCGTCCATAAAGCAGACATACGCTAAAAGAATGTGCGGAGTTTACAGTACCTCGTATAGATAGTACAAGCATGAAGGCACACTTATGTAAACTGTCTTTCAAAGACGTATATACAGATATATCCAAGTACCAGGTATTGCAGTCGGTGTAATGCTATGCATATAGCCGTAGACTTTACAGGGACGATTGAGTTACCAAATGTCCTATGGATCAATAAAGGAAAACCTCACAAGCTAATATTTACCAACTAACTTCGTAAAACCTGGCACACCTACCGAAAGTTAAGTCAGTAGGAAAGGGGTATCCACGGTGCAGATATATTGGTTCCTGTTTCGCTGGCTTATTCAGGAGCCCAGTTCCTCATATTAGAATAATTTTGGCTGATCTCTCCGATAGCAACGGGTTCAGCCGATACTCTGTGGATGGAGGCACCGAACAACTGATTATCGGAGGGAGATGTCCATCGGCCATGACCAATTTTGCACTACTGATCACCTCATTCTCCCGGAGATAAGCTGCGACCAGACATATGTCGGTGACACTCTCATAGAGAACATAGGAGCGCTCGGCCGAATGAATGCTCCTGTGTATTGGACAGAAGGCTGAGACGACTGCGGAACGATTGGCCTCACGATTGTTCGATCGAAAGCCCTCTAATGTGTATGGATGGCCGGCTTTGCCCTGCGAAACCCACTCATCACTTTTTTATGATGTATGAAACACCTCTCATCCAAGTGGATCAAGTGTAAATGCTAGAGTCTAGCACGTCCCTTATGGAAGTGTTCGGGTTTGTGGAGTAGCTCTCTGCTGTCATAATTGGCAGGACATTTCCTGCATTTAATAAAAGCAAAATGCTCGTATGATTGATACCACCATGTATAGCCAGGTGGATTTCTTAGGTGAGCATCTATCCATCCACCACATGGCAATAGCTTTTCTTGCCAAGAGCAATGTTTCCTCAAAAAAGTTGTGAAGATGGTGGAGACACTGATCCTCATCAAATGTGCAAAAAAGACAAACCATGAGGTCCAGGGGTTCTTGTCCACCGGTACTCCACCTCCACAAAATCTGCTTTGGGTACTAGAAACCTGATTGTATGGCTGTATTTGGAGTCCATAATGTCTCACAACATTTCTATGGTGATTATTACTGATCGAATAGCATTGTGCTCGGGTCTCCCCAATCACGCTTGGGTGATCTCTGAGTATTTGTTAGTGCTCGGACATTTAGTTTTCATCGCCTCAGCTGCATGATTTATGGCTGCTGGACAGCCTGAATACATGTGGGAATTCCCTAACAAACAGGCATTCCTCACATGTATTCAGCCTGGCTAGCAGCTGTAAATCATGCAGCTGGGACAAGGAAAACTAAATGTCCGAGCACGACAAAATACTCGGAGATCACCCAGAGCACAATGCTATTCGCTCATCACTACTGATTATAGATTTTTAGGTTCCAGACATCTTTACCAAAATGCGGGAGGAATAATGGGCTGAGAACAAGGCTAGAAAAACTAGATTTGATGACGCCTATTCTTCCTGAGCCGTTTTGTCAATTCATTCTTGTGCCAAAGATGCGAGCGATCAGAGACAGACTCCAATCAGTCGCCAATTAATCAGCTAATTAGTTTAAAGTTGCCAACTTTCTTCATAGATTTTTGTTTCGCTTCCATGTGTATTTGTGAACCTTTGAGTGGTCTCAGATGTTACTATAAGAGCTGCTGCCGTCGCTCACACCAGCGATTAGGAAAGGTTCTTATTTAGTGATAAGCGAATATACTTGTTACTTGAGATATCCCGAGCATGCTCGGGGGTCCTCCGAATATTTTTTAGTGCTCGGAGATTTAGTTTTCATCACCACAGCTGAATGATTTACATCTGTTAGCCAGCGTAAGTACATGTGGGGATTCCCTACCAATCAGGCAACCCCCACATGTACTTATGCTGGCTAACAGATGTAAATCATTCAGCTGCGGCAAGAAAAACTAAATCTCCGAGCACTAAAAAAATACTCGGAGGACCCCTGAGCATGCTCGAGAAATCTCGAGTAACGAGTATATTCGCTCATCACTATTCTTATACACATCATGCAGTAGGTATTATCTCCGGTATGAGGGGTTATTATGTGGTTTATTTTTCTTCTTATTTGTGTTTTTCATCTATTTTAGAGCTGCACACATTATGGCAAAATGAAGAAAGAGCTGCGGTCACTTCTGGCAAAATCTACGACATATGGCACCGGCGACACGATTACTGGTTACTCGCCGGAATTGTGACGTATCCTTATCTGTAACCTTCCATTCTGTCTTATTGTTAGAGAAAGGGAAGGCTCGATTGGGTTTGTACACACATATCACAACTGTTATATATGTAAGTAGCGAAACCTACAAAAACACACATCACATGAAAATAAAAATGAACATTTAAAGATGAAAGAGGTCGTCTGGGACTTAAATATTGATGGCCTATCCTTAGGGCTCATACATACTTGCGAGAAACTCTGATGTGTCAATACCCGGCACTCAGATCGGAGCGTGCGGCCGCATAGCAATACGTGCACCCGCATGCTCCACTCCTGAGTGCCGGGTGCAGTGCCGAGTATTGACGTGCGAGACACATCAGAGTTTCTCGCAAGTATGTATGAGCCCTTAGGGTGGGTCATCAATGTCTGACCTGTGGAGGTGCTACACACGGCACTCCACCCCACAGATGCTTCCTGTATTGGCAGAGCTACACAACACAGAACTGTGAACTGTATAGTGGCCATGGCGGAATATTGTAAATCTTCCACCTCTCAATAGGGGGAGGATGTGCAGCAGCCGCAGAGCTGTGCTTTGCAGCTCTGTAACTGAGCAGTTCCTGCCACCGCCGACACCAAGAGCAGGCCCAGCAGTCAGACATTAATGGCCTATCCTATCAATCTTAAAGTCCCAGACAACCCCTTTAACGTGATCCTCGGTCAGACACATTTACATTACAATGTATGGCTGATGTCCTCTTATTGTTGAGCCTTTTATTAGTCCTGTGACACAAACTCCCAAAGTGTCCAGGAGGTGGAAGATCCATCCCCTGCCATCTGTAGGCCTGTCAGCCATTCACCAGACCTAGTGCCCTACACTGAAATTGAGACCAGCGTGCTGCACTGACGATGGGGCTCAAATCCTTTCTTTCCTGTTATTATGTCTTAGGCTAAGTTCTCGCGATGAGTATTTGATGTTTTTTTGATGTTGCAGCATTTCTGCACTAATTAGCTATGATCACTTTTATTCATATCGGGTTTTTAGTTCATTTTTTTTTTTACATACATTTTATCGTGTTTTTATCACTTTTTTTAAGCTGCGGCTTTTGTCTCCCTTTGATATTTTATGTTTTGAAATAAAACTGCTTTGATTTGGGAACTTCCTGTTTTTTTAGATTTGATAAAACCTTATTGATGAAGTCATGTGCTGATTGCACACGTTTGTAATGCTGAAGCTAAATAAAACCACGTAGGCTTTCTTTTATCTCATTCAAATCCATGGTTAAAATCCATAAATAAAAACGCAAAACTTGATGTGCTGCGGATTTTAAAAACACATCATGGATCGGTTTCCACAGCATAAAATAAACCCACAGTGGACATGAAATGTATATTAATCTTATCCACTTTGCTCGAACTGTTACACGCTGAGTTTTTATGCGCACAAAAATAGGAAAAAAATTACACCAAATAATCATTGATTAGGGCTCATTCAGACGTTCAGTTTTTCTCCTTTTTCACAGATAGAACTCGTATCTATTAGAGTCTATGGAGCTTTTCACATGTCCACGTATTTTTACAGACTAAGTGGTCCGCACAAAATCTCGGAGACCTCCTATTTTGATTCAAGTGTCGGATCAGTCTCACCAATGCAAGTCTATGGATCTGTGAAAAGATCAGATATCACTCAGATTACACTTGTGTGCTGTCCGTTTTTTCATGGACTGTTTGATATGAAAAGCTGATGAAACCTCCATCAGTTCATTTTTTCATCCAAAAAAAACTGATGAAAAACTGACCAAATGCTGATGGTAAAAACTGACACTGACCAGAGTCTTTGGAAACTTTTGAAACACTGATGAAAGTCGGACTGTTTATTTCCATACGTGAAAAATCACTGATGTCTGAATGAAACCTTAAAGTATGGATTCACCACTTCCACCTTTCAGTGGAGAAGCGGACGTCCTTACTAGTGATGAGCGAGTGTACTCGTTGCTCGGATTTTCCTGAGCATGCTCGGGTGGTCTCCGAGTATTTGTGACTGCTCGGAGATTTAGTTTTTGTTGATGCAGCTGAATGATTTACAGCTGCTAACCAGCCTGAGTAGATGTGGGGGTTGCCTGATTGCTAGGGAATCCCCACATGTATTCAAGCTCGACAACAGGAGGAAAAAGAGGCAAAAACCTCCACTATACTAGAAAAAACACCCAAAAAAACAGGCAAAGGTGCTTACCTGTCTAGGCCTTGAATCAAATGCACTATCAGGGTGCAGCGGGCCCAAGTAAAGATGGCGACTACACAGGTGCGGTAATACCGATGAGACAGCCAGCCTACAATCAGGGATTGGCCGCTGCGGCAATGTTCACACAGAGAATGCAAAGCATCTGGATCATAGCCTATTAGTAACACCCTGTGGCGGGCTGCCCAGTGCTAACTGTTGTGTGAACAGAGGCCGCAGTATACAAAACCATCTGGGCCCAACTGCACCTCAAAAAGTAAAAGTAAGGAAAGTGCACAAGAACATATCAAAATATGTAAGGTATTAGTTAATATTATGACCACAAAATGTAAGCTGGCAACCAACGTCAAGGGTCCTCACACTCACCAGTCCTACTCTAACAGTAAAAACCACAACAGGAGGAAAAAGAGGCAAAAATGTATTCAAGCTGTCTAGCAGCTGCAGCGACGAAAACTAAATCTCCGAGCACTAACAAATACTCGGAGACCACCCGAGCGTGCTCGGGAAAACCCAAGCAACGAGTACCTTTGCTCATCACTAGTCCTTACCCCTTCTCCCCTTCATTAGGGTCTGTGGGAGTTACCGCTTGCTGCACTCTTTGTGTGAATGCAATAGATGTCGTTACAGCAGAATCTATGTGCGGTGATGTGCCATAGGAATACCCCTTCAGGTCTTACTCAGATTGCCATTTTTCACATACATCCTTTCTTTGTGGTTGTGACAGACAGAACTCGAACTGATTATAAAATGCAGAGTCAAAAACGCACAGAAAAATGCAATGAAAAATTGCAAGCAACTTCATTTAAATGAAAGGTGCAGAAATTCTGCAGTGTCAAAAACTCACCAAAAGCTCATTTCAAATGTCAAATCTGTACCCAAATTCTGGCACAGATTACTAAGAACTTTCCTACAGGAGATTTAAAAAAAAAAAGGAAACATGATACTTTTACAATCCACATTTCCATATTTAGCAGATTTGCTTTTGGATTTGTTTTTCTTACAATTGAAGTCAATGGGGAAAACCTGCAACAAATCCATTCTCTCTCGATAACCCCTCCCCCCAGAATTTAAAAAGTCCGCAGCATGTGAATGAGCTTTGTAAAATGAATCTGCTGCTGATTTTACCTGGTAAAATAAGCAACATTTCCTGAAATTTTAAGGCATCTAACAATTATTCAAAATGGTGCTTGGTTGATAGGGGTAAGGTGCAAGGAGCGCCCCTGCTGTGCAAATTCAGCTAATTGCTTGGCTGGATGGCTGAGCGGGTTCACAGGGCGGCATCCGCCACATTTTAATAGCAGGTAGTATGGCCACATGATACCGCAGAGCAGGACCATAGGTGGAATCCTTTCTTACACCCTTATCGATAGCGGTGATGGCATTTTACTTAGCCTCCCTGTCTCTCTATTTGACCACCCCAGTGGACTACAGCGATTATGACCTTTCCCGCATTGTCAGTGTGATACGTGTTTCTGCTGCTGCACTGATGCCATATTTCTATGCTTCATGTGTCGCCCGCCATGTGGGCACAACCCGCTCTTTATTTAATGCTAATGAAAGGTTATGTCTCCTCGGGAGGTGACAACTATTTATATCTATACATTCGCTCTCCTCCTAATTAGCACTGTCTTTGCATTCAGGTTCTCATCCCTCTTGTCACTATATAACTTGCTAATGATCCTTCTCCAGTCTCCGCTCCTTAATTCTTGCACCCCCCAGACACGGCTATGCTCGCTGGCAAGATATCCAGAATGACCCGCGATATTTAATTCTGAATGAACCTTTTAAGTCAGAGGTCCACAAGGGAAACTATCTGGAAATGAAGAATAAATTCCTTGCCCGGAGATTTAAGGTTGTTGCAGTAACACATATGGATTATTGCATGATTTATTCCATGGCTTTATTTAAGATTTAAAGGGAACCTGTCATTAGAGTCATGCTGCCCAGACCACAGGAGTATGAATCCGAGCCTGGCTGCATAATTAGCGTTTCAGAGAAAACGTAGCTTGAAGCTTCTCCCAGCGCCATTCAACTTGATTGACAGTGGGAGAACTGGCAGTCAACTAGAACAGTACTAGTAGAAGCCAGGCGGGGGCAGCGCCAAACTTGTCATGTTGCTCCCTAAGTCGCTGGCTGTTCAGAATAAAACGTAGCAGCAATCATGCAGCCGGCCTCTAATTCATGCTGCCCATGGTTTGGGAAGCATGAATCTAGTGAGAGGTTCCCTTTAAAATGATTATTTGCATATAGATATAGCAGATGTGAGTTTGTCTTCTGGTTGGATCATCATCAGATATATCCAATGGATGTGCCTGCTGAGTGAACTGGGCTGAGCTAGAATAACAAGAAAAGATCCCGGCACTCACGTGTTGATAATCACTTCATTTAGTCAAAAACCACAGGATCTTTTCTTCTTGTCGATTACCATTTCCCCACGTGCACCACCTAGAATCGGAGTACCGACTATTTCTATTATTTTGAGCTAGAATACCAGACACAGCCCATGTGATTCTAGAAGAAAGCAGCCCTTGTGGTTCTAGATGAAAGCAGCCCATGTGGTTCTAGAAGAAAGCAGCCCATGTGGTTCTAGAAGATAGCAGCCCATGAGGTTCTAGAAGAAAGCAGCCCATGAGTTTCTAGATGAAAGCAGCCCATGGGGTTCTAGATGAAAGCAACCCTTGTGGTTCTAGATGAAAGCAGCCCATAGGGTTCTAGAAGAAAGCAGCCCATGGGGTTCTAGATGAAAGCAGCCCATGGGGTTCTAGATGAAAGCAACCCTTGTGGTTCTAGATGAAAGCAGCCAATGGGGTTCTAGAAGAAAGCAGCTCATAAGGTTCTAGATGAAAGCAGCCCATGAGGTTCTAGAAGAAAGCATGCCCTTGTGGTTCTAGAAGAAAGCAGCCCATGGGGTTCTAGAAGAAAGCAGCCCATGGGGTTCTAGAAGAAAGCAGGCCCTTGTGGTTCTAGAAGAAAGCAGCCCATGGGGTTCTAGAAGAAAGCAGCCCATGTGGTTCTAGAAGAAAGCAGGCCCTTGTGGTTCTAGAAGAAAGCAGCTCATGAGGTTCTAGATGAAAGCAGTCCATGGGGTTCTAGATGAAAGCAGCCCATGTGGTTCTTGATTAAAGCAGCCCATGTGGTTCTAGATCAAAGCAGCCCATGTGGTTCTAGATGAAAGCAACCCATGGGGTTCCAGAAGAAAGCAGCCCATGTGGTTCTAGAAGAAAGCAGCCATGTTTTCAGGTGCTTGGATTTCTACATTACAGTACTTGGATAACTTTATAACAATCGTGTCTTTATTCCCAGTTGCTGGAACAAGCATTAGTCATTGAAGAGCAGCTTCGAAGAGCAGCATATCTGAACATGACCCAGGATACAAACCACCCAGCCATGGCACTCAACGCCCGGCTGGCCGAAGTGGAGTGCCTTGCTGAGAGCCATCAGCATCTCTCCAAAGAGTCCCTAGCAGGGAACAAGCCTGCTAATGCTGTACTACACAAAGGTCGGTGGCCAATATCTAGCCCATTTCTGCCTACGTGTTGCCGCAGTTGACAATTTTCCATGGCTTAGGCCGGTTTTACACGTACAACATTCATGCTTGCGGGTCTCCTACCCAAACTCAACAGTCTCATATGTGAGCTTGTGTCAGGAGACCCCCGGCTGGTCTGGACATAGTGGTCCATAATCAGACTATGAATGTCAGATGTGCACAACCAGGCTTACTCTGGAGCTGCAAAAATGTTTAGGACACATTGAATAATCCATAATCCCAGATTCGGGTGCTGGCCACCATCTTACTTTAACCAAAACTTGGATGCAAACGATCTGCACAAAACCATACAAAAATGTCTTTATGGAATACGTCTACAAGTTGGATCATCCCAACTTTGTGAGAATGTGATACAGACTGGTCCATTGTCCTATCAGTACATTTAATGAGTGCCCTTCCCTATTAGAATCTTCACATTTTCTTAAGATCCATTTTTGCTACTGCTGAATGGAAACAATCCTCTTGTGTGTTAAAATGAAAAGAAATCAATTCACTTTTTTTTTTTTTTTTTTTATATATATATTTTCAAACTTTTCTTCCCAATGTATGACACATGTGATTGCCTGCTCTGGCTAATTGCACTAGTTTCCTTGCACCAGTTTTCATATCTATACACCCTGTGTCTTGCAGTTCTGAACCAATTAGAGGAGTTGTTAAGTGACATGAAAGCTGATGTGACGCGGTTGCCTTCCATGCTGTCTAGGATACCGCCCGTGGCTGCTCGGCTACAGATGTCTGAACGCAGTATACTTAGCAGGTTGACCAACCGCGGAGGTGACACCACAGTCCAGGTTAGGTGATCCGGGGTTTATTATTCATCATTGATCTTTTACTATACCGACATGAGAAAGTGCGGCGGGCTTCGCACCAGTGACCCGTCAGATCCATTACTACATAAAAGACGCCTCGAATGCTTTTGCTTTATCTGCGCCAATCCTTCATTAGATCATACTCCTTTATGCCTTTCTTATACATGACTGCTTTCAGAATTCTGCAGGCGTCCTCCTAGCTCTGAGCTCACATCACCTAGCAGCCCTCTGCTGGTTCAGTGTCTGGAAAGAGCTTAGTTGTGGATTAGTGATGAGCGAACCTGCTCGGATAAGAAAAAGGAGCATGCTCCGAGTGACTTTGGCATCCTTGTGAAGTCCCCGCGGCTGCATGTCTAGCAGCTGTTCGACAGCCTCAACACATGGATGGACTGCCTAACAAACGGGAAATCCCTGCATGTGTTACGGCTGACTTGGAACATATTTTCAAGCACGCCAAAGTCACTCGGTTAGCACCCGAGCATGTGATTCGAGCAGGTTCGCTTATCACTGTTGTTAATTTGTATTCTAGGGGGTGTAAATTAGACTTGGGAAAGAGGGGGGTATTGCAATTTTTTACAATCTGCAGCCTGCTCGTTTTTTTGTGCAGATTTTTACTCAAGTCACATTTTTAAAAATTGATCTAGGTTTGCGGTGCAGAATCCGCAACATCTGAATTTAACCTTTGCTATAGCAAAACATTGGACACTGTTTTTTTTTGTTTTTAAGTAGCATACCAGTCATCAGTGTCTTTATTTTTTTTCAAATCGCGGCATACGTTTGGCAGTTTGATTTTAACATGTCTTATCCTTATGTTCTCGAGGGAGATAAGCTACTGTGAGAGGTGTCTGGCAGCATCTTAAGGCCACCATACACATTAACAATCCTTGTAACAGGGCCATAAAGCATAACTATAAGCAACAGCAACAAAAGGAAAAATGCAAGCCAAATAAAAATATATACAAGTATTGGATACTCTGCCAATTTTGCAAGTTTTCCCACCTACAAAGAATGGAGAGATCTGTAATTGTTATTGTAGGTACACTTCACCTGTGAGAGACAGAATCTAAAAATAAAAAACAGAAAATCACATTGTATGATCAGTTACATAATTAATTTGCATTTTATTGCATTAAATAAGTATTTGATACAAAAGAAAAACAGAATTTAATATTCGGTACAGAAACCTTTGTAATTACAGAGGTCAGACGTTTCCTGTAGTTCTTGACCAAGTTTGCACACACTGCAGCAGTGATTTTGGCCCCCTCCTCCATACAGATCTTCTCCAGATCTTTCAGGTTTCAGGCAGTCGCTGGGCAACATTGAGTTTCAGCTCCCACCAAAGAATTTCTATTGGGTTCAGGTCTGGAGACTGGCTAGGCCACTCCAGGACCTTGAAATGCTTCTTACTTAACCACTCTTTAGTTGCCTGGCAGTGTGTGTCGGGTCATCGTCCTGCTGGAAGACCGAGCCACGACCCATCTTCAATGCTCTTACTGAGGGAAGGAGGTTGTTGGCCGAAATCTTGCGATACATGACCCCATCCATCCTCCCTTCAATACGGTGCAGTTGTCCTGTCCCCTTTTCAGAAAAGCACCCCCAAAGTATGATGTTTCCCCACCATGCTTCATGGTTGGGATAGTGTTCTTGGGGTCGTACTCATCCTTCTACCTTCAAGCATGGCGAGTGAAGTTGATACCAAAAAGTTATATTTTGGTCTCATCTGACCACAAGACCTTCTCCCATGCCTCCTCTGGATCATCCAGATGGTCATTGGTGAACTTCAAACGGGCCTGGACATTTGCTGGTGTGATCAGGGGGACCTTTTGTTCCCTGCAGGATTTTAATCCATAATGGCGTAGTGTATTACTAACAGTAATGTTTGAGACTGTGATCCCAGCTCTCTTCAGGTCATTGACCAGGTCCTCCTGTGTAGCTCTGGGCTGATTCCTGACAATTCTCAGAATCATCCTGACCTCACGAGGTGAGATCAAGCATGGTGCCCCAGAGAAAGGTTGAAAGTTATTTTATATTCTGTTTTCTAATAATTGTGTCAACAGTTGTTGCCTTCTCACCAAGCTGCTTGACTATTGTCCTGTAGTCCACGTCAGCTCTGTGCAGGTCTACAATTTTATCCTTGGTGTCCATAGACAGCTCTTTGGTCTTGGCCATGGTGGAGAGGTTGGAGTCTGATTGAGTGTGGACAGGTGTCTTTTATACTGGTAACGAGTCCAAACAGGTGTAATTAGTACAGGTAGAGAGTGCAGAGTAGGAGGCTTCTTAAAGAAAAACTAACAGGTCTGTGAGAGCCAGAATTCTTGCTAGGTGGTAGGTGATCAAATACTTATTTCATGCAATAAAATGCAAATTAGTTATGTAAAAATCATACAATGTGATTATCTGTATTTTTTTTTTAGATTCTGTCTCTCACAGTTGAAGTGTACCTGCGATAATTACAGACCTCTTCATTTTTTTTGTAGGTGGGAAAACTGGCAAAATATGGAGAGTATCAAATACTTATTTTCCCCGCTGTAATAACATGTGTATGTGTATTATATTTAACTTTATTAATACAAATATAAATATTAGGATAAAAAAGCTTTGTGTTTGTTTTTTCCCTAAAACCGCGCCACGCCTGATCATTGGCCAGTGGTTCTTATTGCAGCTTAGGTCAGACAGTGCTGCAATACCAGGTACAGCCCCTGGACAAGAGTGGCGCTCTTTCAGGAAAGTCCTTGTGATAATAGTTTGCAGGAGTGGACCACGCTTCTCCTGTATGTGCTGTAGTAACATAACTGACCTGTATTTTTAGGGAACATTTGGATCATCGCAGATGTACAGCAACAACTTTGGCCCAAATTTCCGAGGCCCTGGTCCGGGCAGTATTGTGAACTACAGCCAGATGCCCCTCGGCCCTTATGTGACCGGTAGGTTGACCATTGATCCTCGCTGTCCTTATGAAATGTACATGTACTATGGGAATATTTTTAATAGACTGCCGGTAAGCTCAGAGGACAATCGGCAAGCAAGATGTTTTCTCTCTTATTAATAGATTTTTAGCCGTTTCCGAGATTTCCTCTGTGGCAGTCTCCATTTCCAAAGGAGGTAAGCAGACCTGTGTCTCTGTGCTCCATACCATCCGTGTCACCCTCTAATGGCGGTGCCGTACTCTGGACCTCATGATGTTTCCATTAGAGAGAAAAATGTGATGGGCCATTCATTATGTGTGGGTGTAGCGTCCCATCAGCATCTACGATGGGTTATTTTCAGCATGCGGATCGGACATGCGCATTACATCACACATATCAGGAGGAGTATTCCGGAGCTTTGCCTTTGCATCATCTTAATACAGGTCCTTCTCAAAAAATTAGCATATAGTGTAAAATTTCATTATTTACCATAATGTAATGATTACAATTAAACTTTCATATATTATAGATTCATTATCCACCAACTGAAATTTGTCAGGTCTTTTATTGTTTTAATACTGATGATTTTGGCATACAACTCCTGATAACCCAAAAAACCTGTCTCAATAAATTAGCATATCAAGAAAAGGTTCTCTAAACGACCTATTACCCTAATCTTCTGAATCAACTAATTAACTCTAAACACATGCAAAAGATACCTGAGGCTTTTAAAAACTCCCTGCCTGGTTCATTACTCAAAACCCCCATCATGGGTAAGACTAGCGACCTGACAGATGTCAAGAAGGCCATCATTGACACCCTCAAGCAAGAGGGTAAGACCCAGAAATAAATTTCTCAACAAATAGGCTGTTCCCAGAGTGCTGTATCAAGGCACCTCAATGGTAAGTCTGTTGGAAGGAAACAATGTGGCAGAAAACGCTGTACAACAAGAAGAGGTGACCGGACCCTGAGGAAGATTGTGGAGAAGGACCGATTCCAGACCTTGGGGAACCTGAGGAAGCAGTGGACTGAGTCTGGTATGGAAACATCCAGAGCCACCGTGCACAGGCGTGTGCAGGAAATGGGCTACAGGTGCCGCATTCCCCAGGTAAAGCCACTTTTGAACCATAAACAGCGGCAGAAGCGCCTGACCTGGGCTACAGAGAAGCAGCACTGGACTGTTGCTAAGTGGTCCCAAGTACTTTTTTCTGATGAAAGCAAATTTTGCATGTCATTCGGAAATCAAGGTGCCAGAGTCTGGAGGAAGACTGGGGAGAAGGAAATGCCAAAATGCCTGAAGTCCAGTGTCAAGTACCCACAGTCAGTGATGGTGTGGGGTGCCATGTCAGCTGCTGGTGTTGGTCCACTGTGTTTCATCAAGGGCAGGGTCAATGCAGCTAGCTATCAGGAGATTTTGGAGCACTTCATGCTTCCATCGGCTGAAATGCTTTATGGAGATGAAGATTTCATTTTTCAGCACGACCTGGCACCTGCTCACAGTGCCAAAACCACTGGTAAATGGTTTACTGACCATGGTATTACTGTGCTCAATTGGCCTGCCAACTCTCCTGACCTGAACCCCATAGAGAATCTGTGGGATATTGTGAAGAGAAAGTTGAGAGACGCAAGACCCAACACTCTGGATGAGCTTAAGGCCGCTATTGAAGCATCCTGGGTCTCCATAACATCTCAGCAGTGTCACAGGCTGATTGCCTCCATGCCACGCCGCATTGAAGCAGTCATTTCTGCCAAAGGATTCCCGACCAAGTATTGAGTGCATAACTGAACATTATTATTTGATGGTTTTTTTGTTTGTTATTAAAAAACACTTTTATTTGATTGGACAGGTGAAATATGCTAATTTATTGAGACAGGTTTTTTGGGTTATCAGGAGTTGTATGCCAAAATCATCAGTATTAAAACAATAAAAGACCTGACAAATTTCAGTTGGTGGATAATGAATCTATAGTATATGAAAGTTTAATTGTAATCATTACATTATGGTAAATAATGAAATTTTACACTATATGCTAATTTTTTGAGAAGGACCTGTATATCAATTTGTTCATATGTCTCGCGATTTTTGGGAAAGTTGGGAGTCAGCCTTAGTTCCTCATCAATTAAAAAAAAAATCCCAAAATCCTTATGTTCAATTCTTAATTATTGTAATCCTTCTGAAAATTATAAGGCTATATACCATTTAAATGGCTTCCTGTCATCTAATTAAAAAATAATAATTACAATACATCAAAAATGTCCAGTGTGAATGCAATAAATATTTATTTTAGAATTTACAATCTATTTAAAAAAAAAAAAAAAAAAAAACTAAAAAGGAAACTGATTGTTCAAGATATAATTAGAAATATTTACCCAAAACAATATCAGATACCTTTTTTAAATTGAGCTTTTATCACAATTTTTCTATATAAAATGTCCAATCCTTATGCTTACGTAGTTACCTATAAATGAGAATATTTTTTATATAGATGTTCTAGCTTCTAAAGATGGAGAACTTTTTCATATTTTTTTTTTCCTTCACCGCATTAGAGGCTCTCTACATTATTGCATTTGTGTCTGTTGTGCTGTGTTTTTTTGTCTAGTTTCTGTTGTTTTTCATTTGTGCTATATTTATCTTTCCATTTGCAACTTTTTTTGTTTAAAGTCTATTTTATGTGTTTGCCTGTTTTGTACTCTAGTCGCCATTTTGGATGGAGTTTAGGGTCCCCAGATGTTTTCACCTGATTCATCGTTTGCAACTTTCACAAAAATGTAAAACTTTGTGGCAAATGTACTCCGGGCCCCCCCTAAAGAGGGATTTTATGTACTCCCAAAAAAGCGCCATGTTTTGTGCAAAAAAGTTACAAAAAGAGGACAAGGCAAAAATAAAGACCATATTTGACTTTGCGCCAATTTCAAGAACCATGTGCGCCATTTTGAAGCGTTTAAGAAAAGGTGAAGTTTAAAAATGATGGCCCTCGTTTCGGCATTATCTTTGTGCCTTTTATTTTGCGTGTTTTTTGCTTTGCGCCTTTTTTTGTTGATCGGAACCAAATTCATTATTCTATTTTTGCCTCTTTAAGTCTATTTTAGATGCGTTTTCCTATTTTTTCTGTGTTTTACATTTTCTGGGCAGAGTTAACGATTCCAGATGTTTTTGGCCGATTCATCAATTGCGACAAACAGTTGTTGCTTCCGCCACCTCCCCATTTTAAGACAGTTTTTCAGCTTTCATAAAACTGCCGTACCAAAATATATTGCTGAAGTAAAATACTTAGACATACAGATCACATAGTACCACCATGTAGTGCACACATAATGTGAAGCATAGAAGCCCACATAAAGCTATGTTCCCACAATGAGCTTTTGATGTTGCAAATTCTCGGCTTCCACTGAAGGGGTATTCCCATCATCTCCAAGATCCTATCTCACTAAGTAGTAGGTTTATTAATATTGCTAATAATATTATTAGCAAATACCTCCTATTAAAAATGTAGTACAGTTCTTCTGATTCGCTATGTCACTTACCCCATGTGCAGGGCATTGCAGCTGCTTAGGTATCCATAGTTATGAACACTAACAATTAACTGTCACTGAGTGGTCGTAACCATGGATACCTAAGCTACTGCAGTGCCCTGCACATGGGGTAAGCGGCATGAAAAATCAGAACAACTAGATACATTTTTTTTTATTTGGCGGTATTTGCTAATATTTTTATTGTTACACCTAATAATACATATTGTGATATGATCTTGGAGATGGGATTACCCCTTTTAGTAAAGTAGGTTACTTGCACTGTAAAAAAACAAACAAAAAACTCATTTTGGGAGCCTAGCCTAAACCTAAAAGACATTTCTAAGATTATATCACCAGCTGAATAATTCCTGGTTGGCTTTAGCCAGGCTTCTTGGGTTTCCCAGTACACGGTGCCCTGTGCATTTTACCCCTTTGTCGTCTCCTAAAGTCGTTCCTACACCGGTTGTCTCCACCATCATCATCAGCAGTGGCATGGTTACTTTCTCCATTCTTAATAACTGAGTATTTTTGTGCTGGGCTGAAAGAACGGTATTATGAAAGTTTAATAGTATTACAGTTCTGGTCCCATTGTGCCCCCACTGGTAATATTACAAAATTGTAGATAAATGCACTGGGACATTTTCTGCCGTTTCATCACTGTTGTATCATAATCAATATTAATTCAGAGCAGTAAATTATTCACATTGACAGGACTTGCTCAATATAGAAAGTAAGAGCACGGAGGATGATTGAGAGGCTGAATTATTTATCATCTGCAGGTCTTGCCCACTTAGATGTTCCACAGCCCAATAACTACTGATGCATCGTTCCTATAGAAGCCATTAAAAGCTGACGCTCAAGAGTGGGATAAAAAGCAGCAATGATTGCAATTTATTCTTCAGCCTTTTTCCTCTTTCCATAGAGATCATTTTATTTTAGGACAATCCTGCGGGACCCAAAAAGTGGATTGGCATAAAATGGGGAGATTTCTCCATGTTTCTGGATTGTGCAATATAGTTTCACATCTCTTTGTTTTTCGTCATCTCATGGTTGCCGTACCATTATTCGGGCCAACATTATTTTTTTAAATAAATTATTTAATGTTAAATGCATTACTCAAGATCATTGGGGGTCCCAAAAGGGCAGACCCCTACGCATCACAAACGCATACCCCTTTAAAGGGAACCTTTCAGCAGGATTTGCTATGTAATCTGAGAGCAGCAATATGGCACTGATTGATTCCAGCGATGCGTCACTTGTTCCACTACTTGATATAGTTTCAACACAACGAGTGTTTTATTATCAGGAGATTATCAATGCAGTACTCGGTGTCACCTGCCAGGCACTTCAGCTAATCTGTGTAACCCCGCCCCCACCACTGGTGGGGTGTTATACACAGCTCAGCATTCATAGCACTGCTACATCCACAGCAGGGAAAATAGGAATGTTATCAAACCTGCACCAAGCAATCCAGTAAGTGATACATCGCTGAAAGCAGGGTTTCTACCCCTACATCATGCAGCTCTCAGATTACATAGCAAAACCCTGCTGACAGATTCTTTTTTAGTCTTCTCATTTTAGAGTTCAGGGATGGCCCAAAATCATAGTCCTCTCCATGTAGCCATAAAACCAGGTCCATGTTAATATAATTACGCATGAAAACCGGCGGGAATTCTGATTTTATTGTATTTAGTTGATTATTTTATATTACAAGATAACGAATTCCTGAACATCTCACCACTAGTGATGAGCGCCAGGGCTCGTTACTCGAGTTTGCCCAGGGTGCTCGAGTGACATGTTCGAGTCCCCACGGCCCGATGTTTTGCGGCAATTCCTGCACGTTTTGTGGCTGTTTAACAGACAAGCAACATGCAACCGCGGGGACGTGAAAATGTCACTCGAGCACCCACAATACTCTATGCATAACTGAGCACCATCGGCAAACTCGAGTAACGAGCACTTGCGCTGATCACTACTCGCCACTCCTAATAGAAATTCTACTTATAGTTGTTGGCGGTGAAGGTGGAGCTTTTATGGCAAGTGAGGAGACAGATTTAATTTTTTTTTTATATATATTTAAATAAAAGAAACACGAGCTACCATACAAATTTCTTCTGAGGTCCCCTGGAGTGTAAGACTCAGCCTAATAAACCTTCATATTGCTTCTTCTCCTGTCCAAATCAAGTCCAAAAATTATCACCATCTCCCATAGCACTCAGTCAATGCAATAGATGAGGGTCAATCAGTCTTTAGAAGTCCTGAACTCAAAAGTTCACATTCATCAAGTGATAAGATCGTATTCTGCACAGTCATTTACTAGAAATTAAGTGCCCTGTATCACATCTGGGAATAGGGCTCATTTTTATCAGAACCCTAAATGACTCTTGAACGACCTTCTAAGAATTTTTTTTTTTCCTGACATTTAATATTTATCTAAAATCCCTGTATTATTTTAACTTTTATATCCAAACTTCACAGCTTGAAATGTAAAAAGAGGATTATAAATTGGGCAATCTGTAAAGAAGGTTCTGTTCTCACAATGGAGACTGTGACCTGCGTTATCCTCCTGCTGTTCATAGACTATTTCCTGACATAGTTAAAATTTAAAGAAATTAAAATTTTTTTTTTATTTCCTTAGCTAAGAAAACAACCTTTTTTGAGATTGTAGCGGGCATGCTCAATGGTATGTGCAGAGGTCACACTGCAGAGAGGTGGAGGAGGCGAGATGTCACCATCCCCCTATTGTCAGTGGTGTGATCCTGTGTGAGTGCCTCATATAACCCGATATCGTGTCATTATCTTAATTGGTCAATAATGAGATAATAGCAGATTTTACCCCCCTCAGTGAACTTAGCAGCATCTGGAAAGTGACGGGGAGGGATCATTTATTGTGAGTCCTGCAATATTTCAGGATTTTTGGTATTAAACCTAGTTATAGAGAATTCTAATAATAATAAAAAAAACTTTAGCCATTAGCTACCCTTTAAGTTTAGGGGTCCTTTACATGCCCGTGCTGGCAAAAGCTGAGCCATTGTGCAATGATACATTTCAGATTTTCTCATTCTTACCCCAACAGCTTCGAATGGAAACCACCTCTGTTACCCGGACAGGAAAATCGTAGAGTCGTTAATGGACAGCGGCACTTTTGAACGGAAAGGGAGATCGCACGACATCATTTTTATTGAAGACTAAGTTCACAGCCCTGAACCACGAGAGCAGCCATATCCACATTTCTAGCGTCCTACAAATACAGAACCATCCAATGGACTTCTTGTTTAAACGAAAACAAAAAGGATTTAATTTCCTTGTACATTTTTTGCACTTTCTTATTGAAGACTTGAAGAGTTTGTCTTGTTACAAGTTGAAATACACCTGGAGGGTAATACCGGACTAGATCAGAGGAAACCCAGCTCGTTATCAAGGAACCAACCTTTATGCAGCCTTTTCACTTTGTTAAACCTTTTTATGCCTTGTTTTTTTTTGGTTTGGGAGCTGCATGCACTTACTGGGCTCTTCGGATGACATTAGCTGGTCACGGATATACCCATTCCAAGCAACAGCCATCCTCTTGACTAGAACATTGAGTAATGGACTGGTACCGTTTCCTGGTGTGTTACTATATTAGTTTTTTTATTTGTTTTTTTGTTTTTTTTTGCCAAAAGCAAGAGCTGCCTATTGTGCTCGTCTTTCTGTCCACATATTACTCAATAAACAAACTCCGCCCACTTACCCTTTTTTTTTTCCGTCTATTCCGAAATATCAGTGAATTGATGACAGTTACTATAGATCGGACCTGTCTACATTTATATTTTACAAACTAGAAATAAAATACAGGAAAATCGAAGTTGAGCACTGCCAAATACTCATATTTCCAGGCCAAAGCCAATTCAGCCTTTAAGGGACGCTCCATGCAGTACCTGCATACTGTGCCAAGTTTTTGGTGTCTTTATTAGGGATGAGCGAATGTGCTCGGATAAGGTGTTATCTCAGCATGCTCGGGTGCTAAGTATCTTCAGCGTGCTCGAAAATTATGTTCAAGCCCCTGTGGCTGCATGTCTCGCGGCTGCCACAACACATATAGGGATGGTCTCCCAAACAGGTAATCTCTGCATGTGTTGTGACTGTTGAACAGCCGTGAGACATGCAGCCTCAGGGACTCGAACATATTTTTCGAGCACGATGAAGACACTCAATTAGAACCTGAGCATGCTGAGATAAGGCTACGTTCACATTAGCGTTAAGCTAATGTGCGTCGGGTTTGCGTCGGCGACGCATGCGTCATGCGCCCCTATACTTAACATGGGGGACGCATGCGTTTTTTTTTGTTGCGTTGTGCGACACATGCGTCTTTTTTGCCGCAAGCGTCGGACCAAGAAAACGCAACAAGTTGCATTTTTCTTGCGTCCGATTTTCGGCAAAAACCGACGCATGCGTCGCAAAACGCAGCGTTTTTGCGTGCGTTTTGACGCGTTTTTGCGTGCGTTGCGTCGCCGACGCAGCGGCGCACAACGCTAGTGTGAACGTAGCCTTACACCTTATCCACACACATTCGTTCATCACTAGTCTTTACGAATGCTTGGCGTTGATGCGAGTGTGATGCGAGAAACTCGAGCAAGTGTGACCCCGGCCTTATGAATAATGATACAGATCAATTTATGACAGTGGTAGTAACTTTTGATCTCTTAATAAGCCACACAATGAACAAAAAAACAAAACAAATGAAAAAGTTCAGATTTGTTGTTTTATTTTGCTGTCATTCCATTAATACATTAGCTGTTAATCTCTGAACCTGTGTCCAGAAGCAAAATGCACACTGCAATCTCAGTCCATAATGTAATGCAGCTCAACTCAAACAATATATGTACAGAGATATATGTATGTATAAAAAAAAGACAGCATTTCTTTATTTACACATGAACAAAACATGAGACAAACAGTCAGATTCAAACCCCCATCCTGAATGTAAGTGTTAAAGCATGAGAAAGTGCACTTGTCTTCTGTACGTGGCAGGGGCGGCCATTTTGAAGTCCAGTGATCGTGGAGATTGGATATGTCAACAATAACACTACATTCCCGAAATGTCCGCCCACGCTGAGTAGAGGTGATGGGTGCACATACGTGTATTTATAAAATGGAGTTGCAAAAAAAATATCCAGATTATACTCCGATACCCTGATAAGGCTCCAAAATTGAAATTTCGTACCAAAACAAAAACATTTTAAAACAATATGAAAAAATATGTTATAGTCTATCACCAAAATAGAAAAATAAGGTAATATCACAAGAAGTTAAAGGGTTCGTTCTGCTCTGTTCACGACATCATCAGCCTTACCAATGCGGAAGTGAGCGGAGCAGGACCGAGGGCAAATTCAGACATTTGGGAACCTGCAGCTTCATATACGTCTATGAGGCTTGTCACGTTCGGGTCCGGAGACTGTCGATCAGTCCGTGCATCATGATTCATACACAGACATCTGAATTCAACCTTACCCTTTAATATATTTATGATATTTCCACTAAACATGACCAACTGCAGAGATTATCAACCTTTCCTAAGGTTTAGACTTTTCACTTTGATTTAGACTTTTTTATTATTATTATTATTATTATTATGTACTGCACATTTGGAATTTATTTTCTGTAACTTTTACAAATATTTTTCTTAATGACAAAGTACAAAAATAAATTATTTCTGGGATTTAAAAATAAAAATAAAAAAAATAATTTCTATCTGACAAATTGTCATTAGAATAATGGTATTTTACTGATTTTTTTATTTGTAGAGTTTTATTTTGGCAGAATTTTATCCATGTACCATTATTTACGCAAAACTTTTTTTATTTTTTTATTTTTCATTCTCATTCTTGGGTTACTGAGCCTGTCGTGCAACCTCAATATAACCCTAAGGATGTAAAGGTCGGGCGTCGATTTCAAGAATTCCATCGTGGATGGGAATTTGGTCTCCTTTTTTATCCTTTTCAGAAGTGGTTTATTAAATTCCACAAATGTGAGGTTGATAATCTCATGACATTGAGTCATTTCGGCGTGTAATCGGGTAATCCATATATACGGTGTAAACTCCGTTTTAGTTAGCGGGTCACAGTCAAGTTAGGTCTAGCTAAAAGTATAGTAAATTATATAGATAGATGCGGAACGAAAAAGCATAACGGCAAATTCCAACCAACTTGGAAGTTTGGCAATAAATTTACCACAAGTGACTATAAAAATAGGTGTCGGCCTTCACAGTAGACCAGGCACCAAATACACAAGAACATAAAAATAATAATAAAACGAGAAAAAAGGCAGAAAGAAACCCACAGGGGCCAAAGATGAGGCCTTGTTGCCCCTAGCAAACAAAGCTTAGCTTTAATTTCCAGCTATGTGACTGGTTGCTAAGGACAACAAGGCAGATTCGGAGAAATGAGGCCCAGATACAAATGAAGATACTGAGATGTGGATGAAAATTACATTCAGTGGCTTTCATCCCCTCGTTAGTCAGCACAGATAGAGGCATGCATCCTTCGCGTGACTCCAAGCACAGTGGCAGATGAGGCCTGCGCCGCCATGTCAACTACCAGCGGAGTCACGTCACACAGATCAATGGTTATTAGTCTCCGTCGCTAGCTCGCATCGAACACGCGGGCCCATTAACTCCTCGGTGTCCGTCCTACATCACATTATGCGAATGGTTCAGAATGAAAGCTAAACGAGCGTTTCAGGAAGAAAAGAGCACTTCGTAGTAGGCTAAGCAAATTTAAGCCAAAGTTTTTACGTTTCTTAAAACCTTCGTTATTTCATTGCACCTCATAATCAAAGTACAACAGGTCCCGACACAGTGAATCACCCATAAATGGATCGGTATCATCAATTAAAACTAAAATAAACACAAAAAGACAAAAAAAAAATCTAACATGGAAAGATAACATTGATGGGAAGCTCTTCTGCCTCGCATTAGATAAACTACACACACTATTTTGTAAGACGTATTGGCTTCTCTAGGTCTCCATACACAGAGAAAAGTCAGCTGAACTCAGCAATTTTGGCAGGACCAGCTGATGTGTATGGCAGCCTTCCGAATCTCGTTAAAAGTGGACTTTCCACTGTTTATCCTGCTATTTTCAGGAGAGATAGGCCACGTCCCCAGTCATTGCCCAATAATAAACCTGGCCCTAAGAAGATAGGCCACGTCCCCAGTGATTGCCTAATAATTTACCTGACCGCAAGAAAATTAGAAATGTAATATGCATCCTGTCTGATATGGCATTCTTTACATTTAAAGGGGTTGTCCGGGTCTGCAGACACTTCTGCCGAAGCATGACAGCATGCGCTGCACACACTGTCACCATTTCCCGCACTAGTCAGGTGACGGCATGTCATTCTAATGGTCACAGGCCAACTAGCCTCTTTCGGTTTCTCGCAAAAAAAAAAGAATTGAGAGAAGTCGGATGAGACTAGTCTGCACGTGACCGCAAGTATGCAAATGGTATACATGAAGTCGCCTGAGCGTCAATGAGCACAGGGAATAGTAAAAGTCAGGATTTGACATTCCGGAGTCAAAAAGTGACTGCAGACTTTTGTCCCAAACCCAGACAACTGACAACAGACTTTAATTGAGTCTTCAGTTACATCTGTAGATCACTTTAATTTTTTTTACAGGTTTAAAAAAAAAAAATCCAAAACCAGAAAATTATTAAAAAATTTACAAAATTGCAAAAAAAAGAAAAAAAAAAATTCAAATTGTTTAAAATATTTAATTTTTTCCCCTGATTGCTTTACTTGTATTATAGTTATCACAGAAATGCAGAGAATAAAAAATACAGCACTAATGATGCCACAGTTAATTTTAATTAAAATAATGTTCATTTTCCGTGCGCTCGAAGCAGCTCCTTTTGGACAAGTAGCAATCTAGGAGGAAATTTTTACATCAATCGCCGTAGAAAAACCAATTATCAAAATAAACGCCTTATCTGTTACATGTATTCTAATTAGTAGCGGAATCTAATTACATTTTCATTTCCACACTAGGCAGATTTCCTAAAAAAAAAAGATAATTTCTTCAATTATTCTTACAGTAAATAGACTAATTCAGTGGATATTTATTCCCTCTACAACCCCTGTCCAGAGGTGTAGAAAATGAAGCAGTCAGGCTCAGGATGCAAATACTGGTATATCAGAAGGTTAAAATTCACTTGAAAGCAATGGAGAATAGGAGCGGTTTCAGTTTTTACTTTCCAAAAAAAAAAACGGATTTCTGAATCACTATATTTTTAGTATAACATTTCGATAACATTTTCTTCTATATATACGCTTATGGTATATTAATATTTTTTCATTTTTGTTTTATTATTTCCTTTTTAGTGCACTTTGGCTGTTCATATCATTACATTAATTTTCCAGTCATAGAAAAAAAAAATCTGAAATTTAGGCAAAAATAAATAAAATTTAAATTACTTGAAAGATCGGGTATTGTGCTTGAAACTTGTATACAAGATATGTCCAATTTTAAACGAAATTATGGATCTAAATTTATCTTCCGGGTCTGTGAAAATCACATATAGCACATGGAATCCCTCAGTTTTTAACATTGCAATGGGTAAGGGAAGTGTTGCAATTTTTTTTTTTTTTTTAGAACACAAGAACTTCACATATTTATAATAACTGGCGCATTGAAGAAAATGAACTCCAAAATATTGAAAAAAGAACGGACTGCTGAATGAGACCTTAGGGACATCTCATGAGCCATCTTTGAAGATTCATAGCCTTTCACTAAAGAGAAAAAAACACTGAAAACATTTAAGTGATGAGAAGGTCAATAATAGAAAAGGGGCAACAAAATAAGATAAGTCTAGTAGGGGGGGGGGGGGGGAAAGTCAAATTGTTCTTGGTGCTTCCAATAAGAATTGTGAATTTTAGATCTTTTCTCAGAAAAGAATGTAAAAAGAATAAATATTCTCCTAACTCTAGAACATATTGGAGACAGGAATACACAGAAATATCTTCCAGGCATTCACTTACCCTACAGGAAAAAGGGAGTTTTACACAAAGAACCAAAAAGCAAAATGTTGACTTCCACCGCCAGTTAACTACAAGCCTACTGGTCATTCATGAAACTAGTGCAAGTGTCTTTTGGTAGTCCAGGGAGGAAATGTTACTGTTTGTGCGCAGATATATACATGAAAACAGAAAATTCAAGTCTGCGATGCAAACGTAGTAAACAGATATGCAAAACAGGATAGGGTTGTGTTTCGGAAAGGAGCAAATTAAAGCACCTGCATATGTCAAAGGCTCAAAAACAAAAATCAACACTGGCACCTTCTTCTAAGGTCGATGCTGAGACTTTACTGGTATCCTACCCAGTGTAGAATGAGACATGCAATACAACTCTCAATTCCTCCCAATAGTTTCTCTACGACAGAACTCCGCAACAGTTGAACGACAATGCAGAGTCACAGGAGTACGTTGCTTTGCACAATGGTTGTAATTAAGCGCGGCTTTTGCACAATCTACTATCACTTCGGGGTTAAATTGAAGACCGTAATGTTTTTCTATGACCGTAATAGCCGAGCATGTGAAATCCCCTTGTAGTTCCCAGCCCTCCAGGATACAAATGAGATTTATTGAAGATCTGCCAGATATGAGAATTGCTTAACCCTAGCTGAGATGCAGTGAAATAAAATAACAATAGTTCTTCCAAGAACCTTGAAAAAAATGAAGACAATGCCTAAGACTTGTTCAAGAGGTCACTGGTGTAAAAATAAAAAGTATGAGTAAAGTAAAACTGAATAAAATCATAAGAAAACAACAATAAAGAAAAAAATAAGATGGAACAAAAATATATCAAATTATTATTATGTTTTAATCCTATATGAGGTATGGGATTTAATGGTAAAGCAGAATTAAGTACAAAAAAAAAAAAGAAAAGAAATTCCAGTTCTTAAAAGACAAAATTAAGAAATGGGGAGGTGATTATTTATGCAACATAATAAAAAAAAAGTAAAGCACTGCGGCACCATTGCCAACAGTTGAGGAAATACTGAAATTAGGCCTGAGTTCACAAAGATGGACACACTGAACATAAGATGTGATGTTGACATTTTTTTCCCATTACCACAGACATCACTCATCCTGTGACTACGTTATTGTGTGGCTAAAGAAGTTAGCGTAGATTTGTATACATTAAGCGTATGGTTTCTCACATTTAATACTTTTGAACAGTTTCCCGACAGTATTTGGAAAATGTTATTTTCTTGGATGCGACCACACTCCACTTGGATTCGATAAAGCTTAAAGCAGGCAAGTCGAAGAACCAAAGCAGAGCCGAGACAGTCCGCTACAGGGGCATCTACAATTAAGACCGATAGTCTTTCTTGCTATATGGCTTGTTGCCCAAAATACTATCAATCTCGTGAATTATGGAAGAAGATAACTTTGGAAGGACCTGCAAGGGAAAAGAATGAAAAATAGTACACTATAAATAGTTAATTCTGAGCTTTAAAGAGTATCCATTGTTTTATTTCTCTATATAATAGTATACTTGAAAATAGGAAACTTTGGAATATAACTTATTAAACTGCTTCTTTCTTTACCAAGACTAATCATTTATTCTTTAAATTCTCAATTCACAAGTAAAATCTGTATTCACTGCATATAAACTTTATTTTTACTAGGAGGTGGTAGATGGTGGAGTTCATAAAGTTCTATAGGAAACTTTAGTTGTTTGTCTGCTTGCCTCCAGCTCCTCCCTAGAATGTCTGTGTCTGCCTCCAGCTCCTCCCTAGAATGTCTGTCTGCCTCCAGCTCCTCCCTAGAATGTCTGTGTCTGCCTCTAGCTCCTCCCTAGAATGCCTGTCTGCCTCTAGCTCCTCCCTAGAATGTCTGTGTCTGCCTCCAGCTCCTCCCTAGAATGTCTGTCTGCCTCTAGCTCCTCCCTAGAATGCCTGTCTGCCTCTAGCTCCTCCCTAGAATGCCTGTGTCTGCCTCTAGTTCCTCCCTAGAATGTCTGTGTCTGTCTAGTTCCTCCCTAGAATGTCTGTGTCTGTCTCTAGCTCCTCCCTAGAATGCCTGTGTCTGCCCCTAGCTCCTCCCTAGAATGTCTGTCTGCCCCAGCTCCTCCCTAGAATGTCTGTGTCTGCCTCTAGCTCCTCCCTAGAATGTCTGTGCCTGCCTCTAGCTCCTCCCTAGAATGTCTGTGTCTGCCTCTAGTTCCTCCCTAGAATGTCTGTGTGTCTAGTTCCTCCCTAGAATGTCTGTGTCTGTCTCTAGCTCCTCCCTAGAATGCCTGTGTCTGCCCCTAGCTCCTCCCTAGAATGTCTGTCTGCCCCAGCTCCTCCCTAGAATGTCTGTGCCTCTAGTTCCTCCCTAGAATGTCTGTGTCTCTAGTTCCTCCCTAGAATGTCTGTGTCTCTAGTTCCTCCCTCGAATGTCTGTCTGCTTCTAGCTCTTCCCTAGAATATCTGTGCCTGCCTCTAGCTCCTCCCTAGAATGTCTGTGCCTCTAGTTCCTCCCTAGAATGTCTGTGTCTCTAGTTCCTCCCTAGAATGTCTGTGTCTCTAGTTCCTCCCTAGAATGTCTGTGTCTCTAATTCCTCCCTCGAATGTCTGTCTGCTTCTAGCTCTTCCCTAGAATATCTGTGCCTGCCTCTAGCTCCTCCCTAGAATGTTTGTGTCGGCCTCTAGCTCCTCCCTAGAATATCTGTGCCTGCCTCTAGCTCCTCCCTAGAATGTCTGTGTGTCTAGCTCCTCCCTAGAATGTCTGTGTCCGCCTCTAGCTCCTCCCTAGAATGTCTGTGTCTCTAGCTCCTCCCTAGAATGTCTGTGTCTGCCTCTAGCTCCTCCCTAGAACGTCTGTGTGTCTCTAGCTCCTCCCTAGAATGTCTGTGTCTGCCTCTAGCTCCTCCCTAGAATGTCTGTCTGTCTCTAGCTCCTCCCTAGAATGTGTATGCCTCTAGATATCTCGGTAATGGAAAAATCTGCTTCAACTGAAAACAGATTTTACCCATAAATTGAGAGTAAAAATAAGTCCAGAAGGAGAAAGAAACCAATTTCTGTGATAAAATTAAAAATTTCCTTATTTTCATGTTCACCGTTGATTAATTAAATAAAAAACTAGGTACACTTTACATAAATAAACACATTTTGTGTTTTTGTCTATCTGGAAAAAAATCAATAGGATTTTTACCTAAACATAAAAATCTCACTGTGTATATAATGTATAAACCACTAAAGTACATTTTGGTGTAGGTGTGGGTAACCCTGTAGAAAGATACTGCTTGTAACTGACCATATCCATAAGCCTGCCTCATTGGCTTTACCACACAACATAAATAACTGATCATGAAATCTTCCAAGTGGCTTACATCCATGTTATTATATAATGATTATAGGGGTTATATAAAAGTAGAAAAAGGCTTAATTTGTTTCCACCACAAACAGCGCCACTATGGCGGAGTCTGGTATTGCAGCTCAGTTCATATAAGTGAATGAAGCAAAGTTAGAATACCAAATTCAGTCCACTGAAAAGGGAATTTTTTTTGGAAAGGGTGAATTCTAGGGGAGCATAGCTTTCCTTTTTAAAAAAACAAACAAATAACCCTATAATATGATGACTGGTGTGAGATCTAGCAACATTTACAATTATATATACGAACCTGTATTGCTCCAATATTCTCCAGTAGTTGGTCAGCATTTGATGCCCCTAACAACACTGAACTGACTCCTTCATTCCTCAGACACCAGGCTGTAAAAAATTGTTTGAAAGACTTAAAGTCTGACTAGAAAACATACAAATAGCTGAATAGGACTCACTAATGGGTCCGCAGTCAAAAAATCCTAAGATACTCCCAAATCCTAATACACCAAAGGGCAGATGCTTCAGGCCACACATGTCCTGGAAGGTCAAGTTCAAGGACGAGTCATATACCCCCAATCTATGAAGCTGTGCGCATACATTAGGTACTAACCGATGGCTAACTGGGGAAGAGTGCAGCCCAGACGCTCTGCGATGGCCTGCAGCTCTTTCAGTTTTGCTTGCTGTCGTCGTCCTTCTTCACTCAGGATCTTGTCTTTTAACCACTGATAACCCTTTACAAGATAGAGGAAATCATTTTTTTTTTTTTTTAGAAACAAGTAACTCATCAACAGGAATCCTATGGATAGTGTTTTAATATGGAGAAAGTCCCTGGCCATTTGCCCCATTAGTTGTGATTAGATGACTTCATGGGCATCTGTTAGCCAGATTCATTTCTACGGATTTAATGCAATACTAGTATGGGGAAGCTATCGTCATTGCTACTTCCTTTAGAGATGGAGAATTTTGTTCAAACCCTTTAAACATTACATACACAGTGGACGGTTGTTGGCCGATGCTTATGCTTTTGCGAGACAGCCATCTCTCCCACAGACAGCAGCGCTTATTTGGCTGAGCGCACCCGTGTACTCAGTGAGAAAGCCATGGACAGACATGTTTGGTGATGGCTTCTCTCCGGGAGAAAAACGTGATCCACAGTCCGAAATCAGATATGCTCCACTGAGATCTCCCAGACGATCAGTTGTCTGGGGCTCCATACACAATACACTGTTGGCCAAATCCATCGATATCGGTGGGTTAGGCCAGCAGTAGTCTAATATGTATGGGATATAAGACCTTGAGTCAAGGCTTTGACGAAGGGAAGGGCACTTGCCTTAGGGGCTGGGCTATCACCAACAAGGGTAGAATGTTAAGATATTTAGATACAGGGTTAAGGGAACATACTATCTCCTGTGCCAAGGTGAAGACTAGCTACAACTTTGTCTTCAGTTGTTGTCTTGTGTCTTGTGGTTTTCAAGTCTAATCTATCTTATTTTTGGAAAGCACAAGCCCAAGGAATATGGCCTTTGTTATAAGTTCTGCAAGATCACTCAACTTTCTGAATTGTCTCCGGAATCCCTTAGTTTTGAGCAATTCACTATTGGTGGAATACAACAGATCAGCAATTCCCACACTGACCTTGAGTGATGCTCTAGAATAAGGAGGAATGCCGCCATCATATTTTCCCGATACTATTCCACAAGCAAGTGGTGACCACGTCATAGCGCCAACACCTAGAGGTTTAGAGAACAAAACCCCAAATGATAAACGGATACTTATCTCCCTGAAGTTCTACTGTTCAGTACGACATCAACAATGGAGGGAAGATCAGTCTAAGATTTTGGGTTTTGATGAGTCAAGTAACTAAGTTATATATTATTTACAATTCCCATAAAAAAGTTTTTTTTAAAGCTAAAAAAGCATGGCTAATTTCTATCAAAAATACACCTGTCAATACTGTGTGTGTGGTACCACAGCGAAGCACCAGCAAAGTGAATGAAGCGGCATCACTAAACCACATCCAACTGGTGGACATTTTTGGAAGAAAAGCAGCTATGTTTTTTAAAATCCTGGAAATTGCTACATAGATTCGAACAGGGACCTGAAACAAACATATGCCGCAATAAACGATGGTCCAATGTGTCTCATGGTGGTGATCTATACACTATCTGTAGGTACTATGTTTTTCATGCCTTCTTTGCTTATTTCTATGGGCTACAGTGACAAAACTGTATTCTGAATTTTGTGAACATCTACCAATCATACATTTTCCATGGGATTGGCTGTCGATGGGATTTGATGTTGAGGGGATCTCCCACTGGATATGTTTTTGCAATATTCGCTGAACATCATGGAGTCAATGATAGTAGAAACTAACGAAAATGTTCGGAACCATTCAACAAACAAATTCGGCATGAATAGGGTAGCAATATGGCATGAATATGGCAAATTTATACTCGGCGACCAAATCCGAACATATTCGCTCAACTCTACTCTGTACATGTGTTCTGGATATATGCAAACTGAGATACATTTCATAGAAGCTGGAATACCCCATTAAGGCACTGCATGCATCCCCGCGATAGTTCTTATATCAGGAGTTTTATTTTTGAAGGCGTAACTTACCAATTTTATGAAACAGTTCTGGGAGTTGAACTTCAACTTTTTCTCTCTGAAACATGTGATACTCTGCTTGCTCACATATTGGAGGAATCAAATTGAACTGCCGTGCTACTGAGTAAGCTTCCTACAAGAGAGGAGTGTGCAAGTAAATTAGAAAAAGCTGTTGTCGGTGGAATATAAAAAAAAGGCTTAAAAGGAATCTGTCACCAAATCTGCGAGAGCAGCATAATTTAGAGACCACGATTCCAGAGACTTACTGGGCTACTTGATGTAGTTTTGATAAAAATCAGTTTTATCAGCAGAAGATCACTCTAATGTAGCTCTCCATAATCATCAGCTCTGTATAACCCGCCCCACCACAGGTTGGCAGCTTTCTGCCTATGCACAGTGTGCACAGAAAGCAGCCAATAGGTGGTGTGGGCGGGGTTATCCAGAGCTCAGCAATCAGAGAACTGCTAGATCTGCAGCAGAGAAAACTGATTTTATCAAATCTGCAAAGAGCAGCCCAGTAAGTGATACACCGTTGGAAGCGGTGTCTGCCTCTATATTATACTACTCTCGGATTACTGCAAAAAACTGGTGACAGATTCATGTTAACAAAAATACAACAGATATTTATAGTTACACACAGCATTTTTACCGAGCACTAGGCGGCAATGTAGTAGAACATGGATTACATAATCTTATAGACGAAGAAGATGGAATCCAGCTCTGGGTAATTCCTTGACCTTCTCCCTGTAGTTATAAGGACTCATCAGCTTTAAAAACCCAGAGATCTGTGTAATACAGGTGTAGAAAGTGCACAGACAACAATGGGGACATGTACAGCGAACATGCACATGGCTAGAGAACTACATGAATGCAGAATTATACTCTGCATATTGCATCTTCGGATTTCCTCCTCCATCGTATGGATTAATGCTCGTTCAGCTCCAAAAAAATAATTAAGCCGTAATACCTCAGCGAGCTTCCAGCTGCAATCAGATCCTGTCCACACAACTTACCATCAACGGGGCTCGCTCTGTTTTGTTTACAGTCACGACTAATGTGAGCATTTTATTTTTAGCCAAAAGCCCATCTTCATTCTAATGTCTGTCTGAACATCACAGCCACATGCCCAGGAGACATTCCACAGTGTCTTTTTTCCATCATATATCGTGTAAATTAGTATTACGAACTTTATTTTTTAATTCTTTTTTTTTGACAGTAAATATTTATACATTAAACATATTTACTGTGTAGTGAAACGTGTTGTATGCACAGTTTGTGCATTTCTGCTAAATCTGGCCATTGACATGATAACATTTTCTTAACGAAACTTTGGCATCAGTGAACCATAAAAGTTTGATCTACAGTAATAGAAAAAATACTCTGTTTCAACAATTTAAGCAACTTTCACTTCATTAGAGCCAAAAATGTTGCCGTTCCTTAGTAGTAAATATATATTTCGTCCAGTGCAAAGATTCCAAATATACAAATAACCAGGTAAAGAAAACTTTCATATTCTAAAAAGAATCTTTTTTTTCTGTAGAACCTTTTCCTAAAGAGTTAGATGAAAGAAAAATCCTTGACAAAAAAACAAGTTCATTCAAAAAAAAATCAAGGACACTTCCATGCGACTGCTATAGAAAACCATAAGCAGCAAAATGGGAGGTTATGAAGAGCACAGCAAGAGGCACCGCCATGGGTTCTCCAAGGCGGGGAACCACGCTTTATGGGCTTACTTATTGTGTCAGACCTTTGGTTCACATCTGCAAAGGGATTAAAGTACCCATACAAACTAGATTTTTGTTGGTGACTTACGGATATCTAATGGGCATCAAAGAGTAATATGTTTGTACGTTTGACTTTTACTATGGCTTAATCACCCAGGATGAAGAAGGCAGTTCATTAGCCATTCTACTGCCGAGACCAAGATTCTCATCTGAAATCATGGACAATTGAGGAAAACAAAATCTAAACACAATTACCATCTACTCTAAAGGTACCGTCACACTAAACGATATCGCTAGCGATCCGTGACGTTGCAGCGTCCTGGCTAGCGATATCGTTGAGTGTGACAGGCAGCAGCGATCAGGATCCTGCTGTGATATCGCTGGTCGTTGAAGAAAGTTCAGAACTTTATTTGGTCGTCAGATCGCCGTGTATCGTCGTGTTTGACACCAAAAGCAACGATGCCAGCGATGTTTTACCCTGGTAACCAGGGTAAACATCGGGTTGCTAAGCGCAGGGCCGCGCTTAGTAACCCGATGTTTACCCTGGTTACCAGTGTAAAATGTAAAAAAAATAAACAGTACATACTCACCTTCGCGTCCCCGGCCGTCCGCTTCCTGCACTGACTGAGCACCGGCCATAAAGTGAAAGCACAGCACAGCGGTGACGTCACCGCTCTGCTGTTAGGGCACTCACAGTCAGTGCAGGAAGCGGACGCCGGGGGACGCGAAGGTGAGTAGGTAGTGTTTGTTTTTTTTACATTTTACACTGGTAACCAGGGTAAACATCGGGTTACTAAGCGCGGCCCTGCGCTTAGCAACCCGATGTTTACCCTGGTTACCCGGGGACCTCGGCATCGTTGGTCGCTGGAGAGCGGTCTGTGTAACAGCTCTCCAGCGACCAAACAGCGACGCTGCAGCGATCGGCATCGTTGTCTGTATCGCTGCAGCGTCGCTAAGTGTGACGGGGCCTTAAAACACAAAAATTTTTACACCTCTCTTCCAGAGACTACTCTCAAGTGCAAAAACTAATGAATGGGCCATCTCAGAAGACAATTACATTCCATATATTCTACAAGGATATACAGATTTAAAGGGAAGCCATCTTTGAAAAATGACCGAGTCTTACTTCCCATCCTTTCAGCAGAGGCAGGATTAAAACTACAGGCGAGACCTCTATATACAGCTGATAATACAGGATCCACAAATCACAATAGACGATATAACAGCTGACCCTGCTTCACAGGGACCCGGGGCTGGGTAAGTGCTAGGGCCCTGAGCAGGCGGTGGGACCCCACTCGCAGTCGGGGACACAGGTGCAGTGCCAGCTCCCACGGGTGGGACACCCCCCCAACTTTCTCAGAGTCCGGTACTTGCAATACTTACCGTTCCTTGGCTGCAGCGTCTTCTGCGTCATCTGACTCGAGACATTTCAGGTCAGAGGGTGTGCTGACGTAACTAGTGTGAACTCCCTGCTCTTAACAGTCACAGTGCAGAGAGCCGAAAGACAGCGACACTAAGGAGTCAGGAGCAGAGCAGCGGCCAGCGAGGAGAGGTATTTAATTTTTTTTTAATGTTTGGAGCATTATATGGGGCCCATTATGCATGGATCAATATATGGGGCCCATCATATACTGTATGGAGCAATAGATGGGGCCCATCATGAAGTGGAGCATTATATGGAGCCAATCATATGCTGTATGGAGCATTATATGGGGCCCATTATGTATGGAGCATTATATATGGGGTCTATCATATACTGTATGGAGCATTATATAGGGCCAATCATATACTGTATGGAGCAATAGATGGGGCCCATCATGAAGTGGAGCATTATATGGAGCCAATCATATGCTGCATGCAGCATTATATGGGGCCCATTATGTATGGAGCATTATATGGGGCCCATTATATATGTAGCAATATATGGGGTCTATCATATACTGTATGGAGCATTAAGCATTATATAGGGCCAATCATATACTGGATGGAGCATTATATGGGGCCCAATGTATATGTAGCAATATATGGGGTCTATCATATACTGTATGGAGCATTATATAGGGCCAATCATATACTGGATGGAGCATTATATGGGGCCCATTATATATGTAGCAATATATGGAGCCAATCATATACTGAATGGAGCATTATATGGGGCCCATTATGTATGGAGCATTACATGGGGTCTACTATGTATGGAGCATTACATGGGGCCCATCATATACTGTATGGAGAATTATATGGGGCCCATTATACATTAACCCCTTAACCCCCAAGGATGGTTTGCACGTTAGTGACCGGGCCAATTTTTACAATTCTGACCACTGTCCCTTTATGAGGTTATAATTCTGGAACGCTTCAACGGATCGTGATGATTCTGACAATGTTTTCTCGTGACATATTGTACTTCATGATCGTGGTAAAATTTCTTTGATATTACCTGTGTTTATTTGTGAAAAAAATGGAAATTTGGGGAAAATTTCGCAATTTTCCAACTTTTAATTTTATGCCCTTAAATCACAGAGATATGCCACACAAAATACTTAATAAGTAACATTTCCCACATGTCTACTTTACATCAGCACAATTTTGGAACCAAACTTTTTTTTTTTTTTGTTAGGGAGTTATAAGGGTTAAAAGTTGACCACCTATTTCTCATTTTTACACCAAGTCATTTTGAGGGGTCTATATGATAGAAAATAACCAAGTGTGACACCATTCTAAAAACTGCACCCTTCAAGGTGCTCAAAACCACATTGAAGAAGTTTATTACACTTCAGGTGTTTCACAGGAATTTTTGGAATGTTTAAAAAAAAACAAAAAAAAAAACCTAACATTTAACTTTTTTTCACAAAAAATTTACTTCAGCTCCAATTTGTTTTATTTTACCAAGGATAACAGGAGAAAGTGGACCCCAAAAGGTGTTGTACAATTTGTCCATAGTAAGCAGATACCCCATATGTGGGGGTAAACCACTGTTTTGACG
Organism: Ranitomeya variabilis; assembly: GCF_051348905.1. Taxonomy (NCBI): domain Eukaryota; kingdom Metazoa; phylum Chordata; class Amphibia; order Anura; family Dendrobatidae; genus Ranitomeya; species Ranitomeya variabilis. Next base: position 303,865,716 of record NC_135235.1, on the reverse strand, counting down.
CATGGCAGAGCTCGGAAGGGAAGGAGCGCCGTTTGACTTTTCAATGCAAAATTGACTGGAATTGAGATGGGGCGCCATGTCGCGTTTGGCGAGCCCCTGATGTGCCTAAACATTGAAACCCCCACAAGTGACACCACTTTTGGAAAGTAGACCCCCTAACGAACTTATCTAGATGTGTGGTGAGCACTTTAACCCACCCAGTGCTTCACAGAAGTTTACCAAGGGTAAGAGAAGAAATTAGACCCCAAAAGTTGTTGCGCAATTTGTCCTGAGTACGCAGATACCCCATATGTGGGGGTAAACCACTGTTTGGGTGCATGGCAGAGCTCGGAACAGAAGGAGCGCCGTTTGACTTTTCAATTGACTGGAATTGAGATGGGACACCATGTCGCGTTTGGAGAGCCCCTGATGTGCCTAAACATTGAAACCCCCCACACCATTTTGGTAAGTAGACCCCCTAAGGAACTTATCTAGATGTGTTGTGAGAGCTTTGAACCCCCAAGTGTTTCACTACAGTTTATAACGCAGAGCCGTGAAAATAAAAAATAGTTTTTTTCCAACAAAAATGTTTTTTTAGCCCCCCAAATTTTTATTTTCCCAAGGGTAACAAGAGAAATTGAACCCCAAAAGTTGCTGTCCAATTTTGATTTTTTTTATTTTTTTAGATGTGTGAATATTTTTTTTACTTTATAACATTTCCCGGGGGAGGGGCATCATGTTATAGGGTCAGATTGCTGATCTGACACTTTGCAGAGCACTGTGTCAGATCAGCGATCTGACAGGCAGTGCAGGGAGGCTTCCAGGCGCTTGCAAGCCACCTCCCTGCAGGACCCGGAAGGAGCCCCGCAGCTATATTGGATCCGGGGCCTGCAGGGAGGAGGAGGTAGGAGACACATGGAGCAACGCAATCACATCGCGTTGCTCCAAGGGTCTCAGGGAAGCATGCAGGGAGCCCCCTCCCTGAGCGGTGCTTCCCTATACCGCCGGAACACCGTGATCATCTTTGCTCGCAGTGTGCCGGGGGTTAATGTGCCAGGAGCGGTCCGTGATATCGTGACTATCGTCATAGTGCTGGATGTCAGCTGCGATAGTCAGCTGACACCCGGCCGCGCTCCCCCAGTGAGTGCGGCCGATCGCATATGACGTACTATCCCGTCGCTGGGAATTAAGTCCCAGGTCACCTCGACGGGATAGTGCATCATATGGGATTATGGGGTTGAGCAATATATGGGGCTCATTATGTATGGAGCAATATATGAAGATCATTATACTGTATGGAGCAATATATGGGGTCCATTATTCTGTATGGAGCAATATATGGGGTCCATTATTCTGTATGGAGCAATATATGGGGTCCATTATTCTGTATGGAGCAATATATAGGGTCCATTATTATGACTGGAGCAATTTATGGGGCTCATACTGTTTGTGGCATTTTAAGAGGATCAATATGTATTGAGCAATATATGGGGTTCATTCTGTATGGAGCAATATTCGACGTTCATTATATTGTATGAAGCAATATATGGGGCTCATACTGTATGGAGCATTTTATGGAGCTCATTCTGTATAGAGCAAAATATGGGGTTCATTCTGTGTGGAGCAACATATGGGGCTCATTATACAGTCTGGAACAATATATGGGGTTCATTGTACTGCATGGAGCATTATATAGGGTCCATTATTCTGTATGGAACATTAAATGGGGCCCATTATGTATTGAGCAATATATGGGGCTCATTATGAATGGAGCAATATATGGGGCTCATTATACTGTATGGAACATTTTCTGGGGCTCATTCTGTATGGAGCAATATATGGCGTTCATTATACTGTGTGGAGCATTATATGGGGTCTATTACTATGAATAGAGCAATATATGGGGCTCATTATTCTGTATGGAGCAATATATGGGGCTCATTATTCTGTAAAGAGCACTATGTGGTGTACATAATACTGTATGGAGCAATATACAGGGCTTATTTTTCGGTGTGGAGCAATATGTGGGGATCTTTACACTGTGTGGAGCATTATATAGGTTCCATTATTCTGTATGGCGTAGTATATGGGGCTCATTCTGTATGGAGCAATATATGGCGTTCATTATACTGTGTGGAGCATTATATGGGGTCCATTATTATGAATAGACCAATATATGGGGCTCATTATACTGTATGGAGCACTATGTTGTGCCTATAATACTGTAAAGAGCACTATGTGGTGCCCATAATACTGTATGGAGCAATATATGGGGTCCATTATACTGAATGGAGCAATATATGGGGCTCATTCTGTATAGAGCACTATGTGGTGTCCATAATACTGTATGGAGCAATATATGGGGCTCATTCTGTATGGAGCAATATATGGGGCTCATTATTCTGTATAGAGCACTATGTGGTGCCCATAATACTGTATGAAGCACTATATGGGGCTTATTTTCCGGTGTGGAGCAATATGTGGGGATCTTTATACTGTGTGGAGCATTATATGGGGTCCATTATTCTGTATGGCGTAGTATATGGGGCTCACTATTCTGTATGGAGCACTATGTGGTGCCCAAAATACTGTATGTAGCAATACATGGGGCTCATTCTGTATGGAGCATTATATGGGGTCCATTATTTTGTATGGAGCAATATTTGGGGCTCATTCTGGAGCGTTATGTGGTGCCCATAATACTGTATAGAGGAATATACTGCCCAGTCTCTGGGCTACTGTAGAATTTACAATATATATCACTTATCTACTATATAATTGTCTAAGGGTCACTTCCGTCTGTCCTTCTGTCTGTCGCGGTTATTCGTTCGCTGATTGGTCGCGCCAGCTGCCTGTCATGGCTGCCGCGACCAATCAGCGATGCCCACAGTCCGGAAGAAAATGGCCGCTCCTTACTCCCCGCACTCACTGCCCAGCGCCCGCATACACCCCTCCGATCAGCGCTCACACAGGGTTAATGCCGGCGGTAAAAGACCGCGTTATGCCGCGGGTAACGCACTCCGTTACTGCCGCTATTAACCCTGTGTGACCAAGTTTTCACTATTGACGCAGCCTATGCAGCGTCAATAGTAAAAACATCTAATGTTAAAAATAATAATAAAAAAAATCATTATATACTCACCTTCCGCCGCCTTTCCCCCTCCTCGCGATGCTCCGGCCGGTCCATGTAAGCGGAACGATCCAGGCCCAAGGATGGTCTGCCAGAAGGACCTTCCATGACGTGATCACAGGCCCTGCGAGAAGGACCTTCCATGACGTCGCTGTCACATAACCGTGACGTCATGGAAGGTCCTTCTGGCATACCATCCCGGGACCGGAAGCTGCCGCCTGCGGTCGTCACGGTCATGTGACCGCGACGTCATCACAGGTCCTGCGCGAGAAGGACCTGCCATGACGTCACGGTCATGTGACCGCGACGTCATCACACCCTGGGACTGGAATCTGACGCCTGCACCACGCACAAGGCCAGGACTTCAACGGGCCTTCGGAGGTTGAGTATATGTTTATTTTTAATTTTAACTCTGCATACTACGTGGCTCTGTGCTGTATACTCCGTTCCTGGGCAATATACTACGTGACTGGGCAATATGATACGTACGTGGCTGGGCAATATACTACGTGGCTGGGCAATATACTACGTGGCTGGGCAATATACTACGTGGCTGGGCAATATACTACGTGGCTGGGCAATATACTACGTGGGCTGTGCTGTATAGTACGTGGCTGGACAATATACTACGTGGGCTGTGCTGTATACTACGTGGCTGGGCAATATACTACATGGCTGTCCAATATACTACGTGGCTGGGCAATATGCTACATGGCTGTGCAATATACTAAGTGGGCTGTGCAATATACTACGTGGCTAGGCAATATACTACGTGGCTAGGCAATATACTACGTGGCTGGGCAATATACTACGTGGGCTGTGCTGTATAGTACGTGGTTGGGCAATATACTACGTGGGCTGTGCTGTATACTACGTGGCTGGGCAATATACTACATGGCTGGGCAATATACTACGTGGCTGGGCAATATGCTATATGGCTGTGCAATATACTACGTGGGCTGTGCAATATACTATGTGGCTGTGCAATATACTACGTGGGCTGTGCTGTATACTACGTGGCTGGGCAATATACGTGGGCTGTGCTGTATACTACGTGGCTGGGCAATATCCTACGTGGGCTGGGCAATATCCTACGTGGGCTGGGCAATATACTACGTGGCTGGGCAATATACTACGTGGCTGGGCAATATACTCCGTGGCTGGGCAATATACTCCGTGGCTGGGCAATATACTCCGTGGCTGGGCAATATACTCCGTGGCTGGGCAATATACTCCGTGGCTGGGCAATATACTCCGTGGCTGGGCAATATACTCCGTGGCTGGGCAATATACTACGTGGGCTGTGCAATATACTACGTGGGCTGTGTAATATACTATGTGGCTGTGCAATATATTACGTGGCTGGGCAATATACTACGTGGGCTGTGCTGTATACTACGTGGCTGGGCAATATACTACGTGGGCTGTGCAATACACTACATGGCTGGGCAATATACTATGTGGGCTGTGCAATATACTATGTGGCTGTGCAATATACTACGTGGCTGGGCAATATACTACGTGGGCTGTGCTGTATACTACGTGGCTGGGCAATATACTACGTGGGCTGTGCTGTATACAGGGCCGGCTCCAGGTTTTTGAGGGCCCCGGGCGAAAGAGTGTCAGTGGGCCCTCCCCTTTAACATATACCACGATTCATGATGCACACATACAGCAGAGAAATATAGGTATAGTGCAATGCCAGATTTCACTTCTTACACTACATGAGTGGGGCTTCATAGCCGGCGCTCCTCTGCTGGTTTGTGACGACGTGCTGCACAGACTCATGGCCAAAGCCGCTAATTACAAGCTATGCCTGACCCCTGTGGCATGTTGTTATGCTGCAATCACCAGTGAGATTGTGGTTTTTTGTGTTTCTTTTTTATATACCTGCAAAATCCCTTTAAGTTTTAATACTATGAACCCTTTAAAAAAAATTGCGTTCATGTCAGTTCCTTAAAATAAGAAAGCTACTGTCACCAGCTACCATCTAGATGTCAATACCATGCACAGGAGTATTTAAAGGGCCTTTATTTGTGTCTACAGATAGTAAAGGGAGGATTTCAGGCAATAAATCTGCATTATGGGATTGTTAGTTAAGCAATTACCTAACTTCAAACTACAGTTTCTTGTATAATTACACAGAGCTATAGAGGCGAAACTACTGTAACCTATGTGCATAGCAACTGTGATAGCGCAACACTCCCAGCCAGGCACCGCCACAGAGCTGGATGCAGTACACGCTTTTTGCAGGGGGCCATATCACAGGTGTGCAGGGGGGCCATATCACAGGTGTGCAGGGGGGCCATATCACAGATGTGCAGGGGGGCCATATCGCAGGTGTGCAGGGGGCCATATCACAGGTGTGCAGGGGGCCATATCACAGGTGTGCAGGGGGGCCATATCGCAGGTGTGCAGGGGGCCATATCGCAGGTGTGCAGGGGGGCCATATCACAGGTGTGCAGGGGGCCATATCACAGGTGTGCAGGGGGCCATATCACAGGTGTGCAGGGGGCCATATCACAGGTGTGCAGGGGGGCCATATCACAGGTGTGCAGGGGGGCCATATCGCAGGTGTGCAGGGGGCCATATCGCAGGTGTGCAGGGGGCCATATCGCAGGTGCGCAGGGGGGCCATATCGCAGGTGTGCAAGGGGCATATAACAGGTGTGCAGGGGGCATATAACAGGTGTGCAGGGGGCATATAACAGGTGTGCAGGGGGCATATAACAGGTGTGCAGGGGGCATATAACAGGTGTGCAGGGGGCATATAACAGGTGTGCAGGGGGCATATAACAGGTGTGCAGGGGGCATATAACAGGTGTGCAGGGGGCATATAACAGGTGTGCAGGGGGCATATAACAGGTGTGCAGGGGGCATATAACAGGTGTGCAGGGGGCATATAACAGGTGTGCAGGGGGCATATAACAGGCTTGCAGGGGGCATATAACAGGTGTGCAGGGGGGCATATAACAGGTGTGCAGGGGGCATATAACAGGTGTGCAGGGGGCATATAACAGGTGTGCAGGGGGCCATATAGCAGCATCACATGGCACAATATCCCACAGGTCAGTGACTGCAATGTGCCCACTAGTGACATGGCAGCAGCCTTCACTGGTGGCTCCTGGGATGCAGGTTTTATGGAGAATGAACGCTCAGCACTGAGCTCATAGAAGCTTAGCTGGTACCTACCCGGCCTCTCCTCCTCTCACTGGCAAACTTTGCGGCCGACTCCTGGCAGGTCGGCTGGTGTGCAGGCAGTGCCGGCGGGTAGACACTCCGCTCCCGAGTGCGGCTCTCTGCACGTTTCTAACCGTCTTCATTGCAGTGGAGAGACGGGGGGCCCACTCACGCTGTCTGGGATACAGCGTGCTCAGAGTACGTGGTGACCGTCCGCCGGACTGTGTGATGTCATGTGGAGGAGAGCGCTGAGGCTGGAGAAACCAGGAAATGGGCAGGAGGATCATGAACAGTGCCTGCGGGCAGACACTCCGCTCCCGAGTGCGTCTCTCTGCACGTTTCCAACCGTCTTCATGATCCTCCTGCCCTTTTCCCGGTGTCTCCAGCTTCAGCGCTCTCCTCCTCCACCTGACATCACACAGTCCGGCGGACAGTCACCAAGTAGTCTGCGCACGCTGTATCCCAGACAGCGTGAGTGGGCCCCCCCGTCTCGCCAGGGCCCCGGCACTTGCCCGGGTGCGCCGGGTGCTGACACCGGCCCTGGCTGTATACTACGTGGCTGGGCAATATACAACGTGGCTGAGCAATATACTACGTCACTCTGCAATATACTATGTGGGCTGTGCAATATACTACGTGGCTGGGCAATATACTACGTGGACATGCATATTCTAGAATACCCGTTAGAATCGGGCCACCATCTAGTGTAATATAAGAACTGATATCTTTGGCACTGAACTATATTTATATTTCTCTGCCATATCTGTGCATCATGAATCGTGGTATATGTTACAGAGGCCCACAGACGGTTTCGCCGGGGACCCACAAAAAACAGGAGCCGGCCCTGAAGAGGACCTTTGCAAAACGCTCATTAGATGCTTCAATACTAAATATTGGTCAGATCCCCACCCTTTGTGGTTATGTACATGTGTTGTTTCCTTAGACAATTGGAAGTTAAGAGTCTAAAAAAAGCTCCAGCATTGCCCAAAATATTTTAAAAATACAAGAGCCAGCGTAGATAAAAAAAAAAAGGGGTTGTCATATAGAGAAAACCACTATAGATTTCAGATTAAGATTTATTCCACCACAAACCATGATTTGCTGCCTTTATTTATTTATTATAACCAGTAAGTGTTTAGGCAGAGTTGGTAAATAGGAACATCAATATTGTATAATCTGATAAAAACCAAATGGAATTGAAAAAGAAAATATTACCATTATTTCCATAGAGCTCCAACGTGATGTCCCCCAATACATGGCCATCCCTTGGTTGATCACATGAGTCATGGCTCGGACCGTCTCTGTGGAGAAAGTAACGGAGGCAAGAGAGAGGAAGTAAAGTCTCCGTTAAGACCCAAACAGACAACTCATACCATGCAGGAAGCTAAATCTACAACACCGAAAAGGGAAAGAATGCTGCAAGGACATCTTGCAAGCAGTGGAAATCATTCATGTCCATTTATTCATTCACTTGCGGTAAATGCAGGTCCAAAAAAATTTTAGGAGCGGTCACCTTTCCTTGAGAAAGATGAATACAGTAAAGAGAAACACAAGTAGTATGGAAACTAATTTCGGTGCTATGATCAATATGAAAAATGTGTAGATGCTAAGGTGCATTATTGATCTCGGAGGTTCGTTACTCAGTGGGAAGGAGTCCCCAAATCTTGGACTGTTGAGACAGTTGACTCTCGTTTTTAGAAGAACATTACATGACTATGAGAAACTCAAAAGAAGTAGCAGAATTTGACTCGAGGGCCCAGATATATATATATATATAGTCTGTCTGCAGCTGCCCACAATCATGTAATGCACAAAATATAGCACTTCATTACATTTCATGTCCAGACATACTGTTGTACGATATTACAAATGGAGTATTATAAATTCATTTGTAGAGCGAGTTGTCCAAGTCGAGACAGAAAGCGAAAATGCAGGCTTAAAATAATTAACTCTGATTCGTATTATATCAAAGGATAAAGTATAATCAACTGAAGCAATATCAAAGAGGAAATAAAAATGGCTAAAAAATTATCATTTTGAAAAAATAAAAACGGTCTTGAAATATAAGTTAATATATCAAAATAATAATATATTAGTTATCCACGTTACAGTTATCCAAACTTCTTTTTTCCATATTTTATTCCTTTTTTTTCTATAAATTATTACTTTATAAATAAGCCATAACAAGAAACTAGAATAATTTATGCTAAATTAATGGGTTAGTCTCAAAATCATAATGTCTCAGTGTCCTGTATATACAGAATACTTCTTGTGCGCCAATTCAACCTGTTACTTTTATAATTTTTTTCATTTAATCTGCACCGATTTGCAGCCACCAGCCCCTAAGAATAACTCTTACTATCAAATGAAATCAATTGTATATACTTTACCTTGGGTTTGACTGAAACCTTACCCTGCAGAAAATGTGATTCATTATTTTATTAAGTAAAAAATGAAAGGATATATTATATAAAAAATTGGATCAATTGCTGCCAAGCAAATACCCCATCAGTCACTGACACAAAGGGGCAAAAGTGACCTGGGTAGATGGGGGCATGCTGTTTGTGGGACAACAGAAATCGATAGGTTTGTAGAAAACAGCACCCAACTGAGAACTTTTTCACCTTTGGTTTGATGGTGATTGCTTTGGGTCTTAGTACCCAGGTCCATGCAAAAAAAAATCACTGACTTGTCAGCCTCTCTTTAAAATGTAGGAAAGCTGTTAATTCGTAGATGGACATTAACGAGACAGGTTTGAAAAAAAATATGTTTGAACTGATGTCATTAATATGCTATAATGTGATTACACTGGGTGTATGAGAAGAACATGAAGTTATGTCTGAATATTAGAAGACATTTAAAAACATCTTACTCCAGAACACACAGTCAAGTTTCTTAAAGGGAATCTGTCAGCAAGTTTTTGCTATGTAATTTGAGGACAGCATGAGGTAGAAGTTGAGACACTGATTTCCACGATGTGTCACATATAAGGCTGTGTGCTGCTGTTTTAATACGATGAATGTTTTAATCAGCAGGAAAATATCCTGGCCTGGACTACAGCTCATGTGCTTCCTTGTCCAACTCTGCTCCAGCACTGATTAGTAGCTCACTGTCAATAGACAAAATACACATAAAGCTATGGTGTGGGCGGGGTTAGCTTTCTGAGCTCTGCTTCATGCTACAACTAAGAACACTGATTGTATCACAACTGCTGCACCCAGTAAACTAAGTGATACATCACTGGAATATGTTTTTTTTTTTTAACCCCTACATTATGCTGTTCTCAGATTAGGTAGCAAATATCCTATGACAGATTCCCTTTATTATTTTCATCAAACTTCTGAAACGGAACTTGCCTCTGACAAAATATACTTTTCATAAAGACTGTCTTTTTGGAATTGGCCCAATTCAGATGGGGAAACTGTACCCAAGTCTGTATTCCAGATGTGTCATTCCTGGGGCACAACTAGACAGACTCGTATGGTGAAAAGGAACAGAACGTAGTGCACCACAGGGGTCTGAGGGTCCATTCTAGAATCTGGAGAACATGTCACCAATGTGAAAGAGTCCTAAGACTTTTTAGGTGAACCTCCTAGGGGTTCACTATGTGTTTCATATTCAGGGGAAAATGGAAGACTCACAGTTCTATAGTAGGACTTTTCAGAAGATTATTTATAATCTGTAAGAAGACACTTTTAGTATTGCCCGTGAAAGAGGTTGGCCACTACTTTACATGTCCCGTTCATGAAAACTAAAGGCCATGGATAAGGACAAATACATTGCTTGGACAAATCCTTCTGTAATCTGAGCGGCTTTTCTAGTCACATGATCTCTGGCATTATGTCACGTCAACATCAGGCTGTGAAAACTGAGAAGTGGGCATGACTTGTCCCATGGGAGGCCAGCAGAGCTCACTGTTTCTGTGCATACTGCTGCAGACACAGCTCTCCATTGTATCTCTATACAGCAGGCTGTATCTACATGTTCACACTCTGCTGTATTCCCTCTATTATATGAATACATTCATCTCACTCTCTCCACCCATCTATGTAATCCAATTACCTCCCCCATACACCCCAACCAATCTATCTGTACCCATTCATCAGTGAAGGGGATAATCTTTATTGACCGGGCTGGTGTTCTGGTGCTTTGTGCATTTCTTCTATTGCCTGCAGCGTCCTGTACAGGAGATTGTCCAGGTCTGTGTGTGACACAAGGTAAAGGTGGAGTTACAGGTCTGTGCTCACTGCTGGCTTGCTGCCCAGCACAAGGTATGATAGGAAATGTAGTAAGAATTCTGAAAAGCTGGTGCTAGGGCATGAAAAGTGGAGCAGAAAGGCCTAAAACTACATGAAACTTAGCAGAAAAAGTATAGGTGCATTGTCCTTAACCCCTCAACCCCCCAGTCTGTTTTCACCTTCCTGACCAGGCTAATTTATTCAATTCTGACCAGTGTCACTTTATGTGGTAATAACTCTGGTCTGGAAAGCTTCCAACATATCCCTGTGATTCTGGGATTGTTTTTTTTGTGTGACACTTTGTGCTTTATGTTAGTGGTTAATGTTGGTCGCCATGATTTGCGTTTATTTATGAACATATTGAAAATTTGAAAACATTTGCAATTTTCAAACACTTATTTTTTTTATGTCATTAAACCAAATATTAATATCACAAAATAATAAATATGTACTACATATCTACTTCACATCAGCAACATTTTTTAAACACAATTGTTTTTTTGGTTAGGCAGTTAGAAGAGTTAAATTTTTTTTCAGCAATTTCTCCAAACAAATTTACAAAACCAATTTTTTTTAGGGACCAGATTCCATTTGAAGTTAAGGTATGTTCCCAAGGTCAGTTAACGGTGTTACAGCATAGTGGATGGGATTTCAAGAAATCCCCAGGTCCACTATGCGTGCACCAGCAACCGCGGCTTCCCTGCGGAGATGGACATGAGGCGAATCTTTCCATACCGCAGCATGTCTATTTATCTTGCAGAGACGACCAAATTTGTCATTTTCACAAGGGTAACATGAGAAAAAAAATGGACCCCAAAATATCTTGTGCAAATTATCCAGAGTATGCCGATACCCCATATGTGGTGGAAAACTATTGTTTGGGCACACGGCAGGGCTCAGAAGGGAAGGAGAGAAATTTTGCCTGGAATAATTTGTGGATGCCATGTCACATTTGAAAGGCCCCCGACATGTGAAAACAGCAGAACCCCCCCCATAAGTGACCCCATTTTGAAAACTGCACTTCTTGAGGAATTCATCTAGTGGTGTACTAAGCATTTTTAACCCTCAGGTGAACACAAGTGTATAACATTGGGCAGAGTCATTGGAAAATTAGCATTTTTTTCCACAAAAATGTTTCTTTGAGCCAAGTATTTAATTTTCAAAAGGGATAAAAGGAGAAAATATTACATACAATTTGTTTAGCAATTTCTCCTGAGTACGCCAATACCCCATATGTGGTCCAAAATAACTTTTGAGGCACAGTGCAAAGCTCAGAAGGGAAGGGCCATATTGGAGTTCAGATTTTGCTGGAATGGTTCGAAAGGGACATGTCACATTAGTAGAGCCACTGAGATGCCAGAACAGCAGAAACCCTCCATCAGTGACCCCATTTTGCAAACTACATATCTCAATGAATTAATCTATGATTGCAGTGATCATGTTGACAAGACAGGTGTGTCATAGAATTTTATACCACTGGGTGGTGAAATAATAATAACATTCTTACCACACAAATTTTGTTTTACATTTTCAGATGAGGAAATGTGTAAAAATGGCACAAAAATTAGTCAAACAATTTCTGCTGAACGTTTCAATACCCCATATGTGGCCATACCCATAGGTGGCTGTCCAGTACTGCTTAGCGACATGGCGAGACTTGGAAGGGACTGAGACCTATTTGACTCTTGGAGAACTATTGTAGAATAGTTTGCAGACTCCATACACAGAGCCCCCAAGTGCCAGAAGAAGCAGAATCCCCCAAGTTTTTTGAAATTTTGGAAATTACACCCCTCTGGGAATTTGCAGGTCTAGTGATGATTTTGACTCCATTGGTGTTTTCCAGAAACAAGCAGCAGTGGATGTTGCTGAGTGAAAATTGCCAATCTGCCATTGTAGTGCCCGTACATTGTAGTATCCAGTACGCTGATGTGCCCAGCTCATGCTTCTGGAGACGCACACCCTGTAAATTAAGCGGGCACTCAATGCTATAGAAATACCAAACATGTGGATGCTAACAGCGGTTTAGGCACAGTGAGACTCAGAAGGGAGAGGGGCATTTGAATTTGTGCACAATTCACTGGATCTCTTTTGGGGGAGAGAATCCATAGCGCTTCTCCAGAGCCTTAGTGCTACCAGTAAAGTGGAAGCCCCAGACAGACAGAGACAGATGATGGACCCGAGTGGGGAGCTGCTTTTTTTGTGAATTGAGTTGAAGCTTTTATGGAGAACATTTTACATAACATTTTGGATCACATTTATCCTGCGCTCTAAGCTGAGGACTTACATCATGGTTTCCATCTAAACATCTGAATGACTCAACTTAGATGAAACCCCTGAGGGATCCATTCACTATAATGAGGCAGCAGAGTTACTCTACACTCCGTTTGGCCTCTGTTCAGCGGTGTCCTTTTCAGAAGTTGACAAAACTGTAGTCGGCTGCGCTTTTATGCACGCTTAAAAAAAACAGACATTGGCAGACCAGAGAGAGTCCACAGCGCCTCCATCTGCCTCTATACAGGAAATATTCAACCAGGGGTTCAGTCTGAATCGCGTATTTCATAGATTTACACAGAAACCCCAATGTAAGTGCTCAGCGTAGAGCACAGGATAAATGTGAGCCTAACCTTACTGCAATATTTGGGAGGTAGAATAAATAAATCAACAGCAGGTCAAGAATTGTTTTCAATTTTTTTTTACGCCATTCCTTGTGTGGTATAAGTGATTAGACGACTTTATTTTTCAGGTCGGTGCAATTACAGCGATACCAGATATATATATTTTTTTTCTGTTTGGCTGCTGTCACACTAAAAAACGCTTTTTTGATCTTTCTGCTGACAGAGTCATGAAGGGTTGTTTTGTGCGTGATGAGTTAACGTTTTTAGTGGTACAATTTTCAGGCACATTACATTATTTCATTGCTTTCTATTTTTTGAGAGGCAGAATTAACAAAAAACAGCAATTCAGGTTTTTTGTTTTATTTTAATGCCGCTCGCCATGTGGTAAAAATGATGAGACTTTTATTCTTCGGGTCAGTATGGGTAGAGCAATACCACATTTATATATTTTGTATGTTTTTGTGCTTTTATACAATAAAACTATTTTATAGAAAAAAAATTGTTTTTGCATCTCTATAATCTGACAGCTATAACTTTTATATTTTTCTGCTGATGGAGCCATATGATGGTTTATTTTTTGAAGGACAAGATGACGTTTTCAGCTATATCATTTTTATTTCCATTTTATTTTATCGCATTTTATTACTTTTTGTTCAGCAGTATGATGAAAAATGAAGGAGATAACTAGTGTGACAATTTTATAGGTTGGGTCGTACCAGATACAGAGATACCAATTCTGTGTACATTTTTTCGTGTAATATTTTTTTCCATAAACATACATATTTATGGGTACAATACCATTTTCCTCTTTTTACATTTTGTAATATTTTGAAAAAATAGTTGAACTTTTTTTAATTAATTTTTTTTTTTACTGACACAGCGGGGCGCCGATCGGAAGGGAGAAGGAGCCCCCTCCCTCTCCTAGCCTTCGAAATCTCAGTAATGGGAAAGTCAGTCTTCACTGAATACAGATTTTACCTTAGAATTGAGAATTTTGATAATGACTGATCAATTTTGCTGGAGAAAGAAGTAGATTTTTCTATTTTTTAGTAGAGGTAAGACTATTTTAACCATTTTATCACCTGTATACCCATAGTAATAGCTTAAAATCGTCCCAGGGGGTGACAGATTCCCTTAAAAAATAAAAATAAAAAGGCGGTTATGCTTTAAACATTTATGGCAGAACCAGTAGCTGAGTCAGGGCAGTGGACAACCTCTTTAATAGAGTTACCAGAATAACAAGTTGGGGTTTGGCCGCCCAAAACATTAAACATTCAGGCTGATGACTGCTGGCGTGAAGTTTGCAGGGACTAAAGAGGTTACTACTTTAGTTTTTGCACTTAATGAAGTTATACAAGGTAGATTTATGTGATGTGACACCAACCTGAAAGGCACAATAACTGCAGGGATTTCCATGTCTCAATATTGGCACCTGGCTTACACCTTCAGCCAGATCTGAACAGTATCCAATATTTCAGACTTACATGGCATGTGGTCAATGGGCTTAAGGTGCCAAAAGGCAGCTATAGAAAGTAATCCACCATTATGGACAATAATTTCAGTCTACTTTACTGGATCAAGACATCTCTACGTTAATGGTATCGGGGGATAGGCTTGCTTCACATGTCCAAGTTTCAGGGTCTGTTTACAGATTGTCTCTTGACCTGAACACAACAGCGCCATAGGCAGATATAAAGCTGTTTACTTTGGGTCAGGAGACCTGCGGACGGTCCAGAAGAAAATGTCAAGGTAGAAACAGAGATACAGGCATACTCTCCTACTCGACATCGGCCATGGAGGGATGACACTACAATATGGACACCATCCAAGGCTTAGCGAGTATCGTACATGGCTTCTGATCTATTTAATAAGACCCTTTCACAATTCTTGATGGTTTCCTCAGCAGGGCTAGCTCTCCACACTTGATATCAGCCTGGGTGAGAGATACTTTTATAATCACTTAAAGGCCACTAATTATGCCCTAATTTCATTAGCCATCAAACGCTTAATGGAATCTGTCAGTGAGACGAATCCACCCAAACTGCGTATATGGGCATGCAGGTCTTGGAAATGATACTCCATTGACAACTTTATATTTTCACTCAGTTCCTGCATACTAGAGTAATTAAGAGTTTCCATCTATATGAAAATTGGGCATTAAGTGCTCTGGGTGTGACAGAGCACTTAACTAGCCTTTTCCTTCTGAGCTTGTTTCCCTGCCTCTTTAGCTTGATTGGTAGCTCACTGTCTGATTTCCTTGCCTGGCGTGTGACATCGCACACACAGTGAGCTATCAATCAAGCTAAAGAGGCTGCTGTTAGGTGGGGAAATAATCAAGGGAGGCAGAGGATTGGTAAGTGCTCTGTCACGCCCATAGCACTAAACCTGTCATTTATACAAAAGAAAGCGCTACTTTGTTGGAAATGCAACAACTAATCAAAAATATAAATATGCCAATAGATTTACATGTAAAAAAAAAATCTATGTGATGTTCGGTTTGGGGAGGTTGATCTCACATGTCATGGATGGGGAATTTGTCAGTAAATTTAGTGGTAGAATATCAGAAAAAATACATAAAGTAAATGGTGCCTTTATTGAAAAACATATCAGTTTCTAACATAAAGTACAAATAATTATTACTTAGATCAGTGTTTCCCAAACTCCAGTCTTCGCAGCCCTCAACATGTTTTCAGGATTTCCTCAGTAATGCACAGTTGAGAGAATGGGATTCTGATGCCTTGATGATACTTTCATCATCTGTGCAAAACTAAAGAAATCCTGAAAACATGACCTATTGGGGATGTGAGGACCGGAGTTTGGGAAGCACTTAGGTTATCACAGACAACATGCAAATTGCCTCTTCAGAGAGAAACAGGACTGGAATTCTATAGCACCACCTGTTGGAAGCAGCAATCCTACAAGTCACAATCACCCCTTTAACGAGCCTTGCAATATGACTCAGGATAAAAGCCAAATCGGAATCTCAATTTGCAGACAGTGTTTCGGGGAATTGCTCCTCATCAGTGCAAAGTATGAGATCGGATTTGGCTAGGTGAGAGGCTCTGGACTGACGTCTAAGGGGAAACGCTTCTCGTTGTGGAGAGTGACATACCAGCTCTGGCATGCCAAGGTAAGAAGACTTATTTGCTGGCATGTCACTCTCCACAAGGAGAAACATTACCCCTTAGACCACAGAATTTTTGGACTCCATGTATTCGCTTACAGATCCCTGATCTATGGCTCTCCAGCGGTTGCAAAACTCCCACCTTGCGCATCGAGTTCAAGAGCAACAAGGTTGAAGATCTCTGGCTTACATCTATTCAACATGAAGACTGACATGAATTAAGCCGGGTTTTCAAAAAATATATTAATTTAGACTAAGGTGAGTTACCCTGACTGGTGTATGTTACACGTAAGAATATGAGATATGTCACTAAAGGCATTATGGATGGATGAGGACAAACTGTCTAGAGGGCAGAGTCCTCACTGCAGTGCTTGCAAGGTAAACCGCACAGTGCAATTGTGACTTTTTAAGTGTTTCTAAAAGTAGAGGCCAAAAAATAATAATTTTACACAAAAAAAGGTACTCTTCTTTCACAATTTTTTTGGTCAATAACTTAGCACAAAAAATTCAACTTGTTTCAACATCCATTAATTTTACACATATGTCTACAATTTGGATCTCAACAAATGTGAGATTTTAGAAACACTTTAGGGGAATAATGCTTCACCTGTCTCCATCATGCAAACCTTTTATTTTATTTTTTTTCCGACATAAGCCCATGCCAAGAGAAGCAAATCGTCCGCTCAAAGCATGAGATATGACCATGCGCTGTGTCAGGCATCTAGAAAACAAGCATTTTAGCAAATGGGAAGAAAAAGATCCCTAAAAGTGCACTGAAGCATAACTGAGCATTACACTATTGGGTATCAAAATCAATCAATCACACAAGCAAAACCAACAGATACTACAACTGGGCACAGGAGAAAAGTGTAAAAAATAAATAAATAAATTTAAAAAAAAGTAATTTGTCCTTTTCTGCAGATAATAGAAACGTAAAATTCAGAATTTGCATATTTTATTTGATTTCTGGATATTTTATCAAAGCTACAATGGTAAAGAAAAAAAATAACACAAAAAGTATATATATTCTTTTACTGCCCAGCTGTAGAACTGATCTCCACTTCAAGAAAATACTAAAATGCTTTATTTCTTGAAGGTCAAGCGTCATCATTGAGTATTCTCCTCACATTACAGAAGTCCCAGCAACGGTAATGTGTTCCCGGAATATAAAACAAACAAACAAAAGAATAAACCAAACAAAACACCAATGATGCAGAAAAATAGCTCTAAATGATACACAAAATATACCATGCAAAAAAAATAAAATAAAATCCTAGTAACAAGTGTAATGATATGGTACACAAATCAGGGCACAACAGGGTAAGGGACAATAATTAAAGGGATCAGAAAAAAAAATATTGGATTTTACTTGCAAGATGTTCTTAAAGGGTATTTTAATGCATTTTATGGATATTTTGTTCCTTTGGGGACTGGGGAGGAAACACTTGTATGGTAAAGATAAAAAGATTATCTGTCCCATAAAATGCCTTTTGGACATGGAATTCAATATGGAGATTGTGGGTACTGTGTACCTTCTATGATGAATGTTCTCGACTTGGAAGAACTAAATGGGTCTCCTGGTAATGAAAGAAAGATTTAGAAAGACCAGAGTTTACAGCTGAAAGTTCATGACATTGTTTGACAAAAGGGCACAGGACTTTAAAATGATCATCTGGTGGAGACAAAAACTGTTCTGTTGTGTGAATACAACATAGTAAAAAAAATCTAATTTTGTAAAAAAAAAATTACTATGGGAAATTACGGTACTTAGAATGACACCCATTGATTTCCCTCCATTTTTTTGCAGCTTAATTGTAAAGGAGTATGAGCAGTTTTAGAATAAATTAGTTGTTTTATAAAAACAAAAACAAAACAGAAAAACACGTGAATATTTTAAAAACTGGGTGAAATGTGAGCATAAAACAACATAAGAAACAACAAGGCAACAAAAGTGTAACAGGCCTATTAGTTCAAACCACCTGAAACAATAAATTCTCTGTAAACATATGTGGCATTGTAGGCAATAGTTCATAGGATGACTGGTGAATAATTTTGGCATACTTTTAAATTATTAAAAATTGAAAGCGAGAAAACAAAAATGAAAAGAAAGTATACAGCAAGATCTAGAAATACAGAAAAATACAAAAAAATTTGAAATGTGATAGTTGTAGCTACTGTAATAACTTCACCTTTGAATAAAATGTATCAAACATTCTAAAAAAAATATAAATTAAAATCAGATTTTTTTTTACAGTTCTAAAATTAAAGGGATTTTTGAGATAACGATATTGATAGGATGTACCATTAATAATAGCCAATCAGCTGACTGAAGGGGCTGAGGAGCTCCACGAAGACTCGCTTCTCTTTATATAGAGGGGCAGGTTGTGGCTGTACCCAATACTTTTACCTAAAAGGGAATTCCAGACATAGCGTCTACCACAAATACAGAACAATGCCTGGTAAGCAATAAATGGGATGCAGCGCTGCAGCCCCTCCAGCCAGTTGACTAGCATGGGTGCCAGGAATTGAACCCGCCATCAATCTGCTATTGATGGCTTATCGGGAGGCTAGGGCATAAATATTGTCATCTTGGCGAGTCCCTTTAAAGGGAACCTGTCACCCCCAAAATGGAAGGTGAGCTAATCCCACCAGCATCAGGGGCTTATCTACATCATTCTGGAATGCTGTAGATAAGCCCCCGATGTATCTTAAAAGATGAGAAAACGAAGTTAGATTATACTTACCGAGGGGCGGTCCCGGTCCGATGGGTGTCGCGGTCCGGTCCGGCGCCTCCCATCTTCATAGGATGACGTCCTCTTCTTGTCTTCACGCTGTGGCTCCGGCACAGGCGTACTTTGCCCTGTTGAGGGCAGAGCAAAGTACTGCAGTTCGCAGGGCATCTCTGACCTTTCCCAGCGCCTGCGCACTACAGTACTTTGCTCTACCCTCAACAGGGCAGACAAAGTACGCCTGTGCCGGAGCCGCAGTGTGAAGACAAGAAGACAACGTGATTGTAAGAAGATGGGAGGCCCCGGACCGGACCGCGACACCTATCGGACCGGGACTGCCCCTGGGTGAGTATAATCTAACCTCTTTTTCTCATCTTTTAGGATACATCGGGGGCTTATCTACAGCAATCCAGAATACATTACAGAATGCTGTAGATAAGCCCCTGATGCTTGTGGGCTTAGCTCACCTTCCATTTTGGGGGTGAAAGGTTCCCTTTAACAAATACACTCCCACAAAAAAAAAAGTTGTTCAAAACTTACATTGTTGCCATGGTACTAAAATTTGAAATTAATAATGGTTTTGATTAAAGAGAACTTGACAGTTGTTACAGGCTGCCCAATCCACGGGCAGCATGTATCGGGCACTATAAAACACACTTTAAAAGCTAGGCAGGGACCGAGCTGCACTGGACACTAGTCAGACAGGTGGGTCCCGACGGCTTCTCCCCACCCGCTGTCCTGGATTGACAGGTCTCTGCCTATATAAACCTGTCACTCCAGGGTAGGGGGTGGGGAAAAGCTGCCGGGACCCACCTGTCTGACTAGTGACCAGTGCAGCTCGGTCCCCAACAGCTTCTAAAGTATGGTTTTTATCTGAAATGCAGCAACGTTTCAGAATCAAACATGGCTGGCTGAGATCATACAGCCAGTGACCGATACAAGCTGCCCACGGATCAGTAGTCAGGTTCACTTTAACATGTATGTTCCTTGTTCTACCCAAGAAAATGTATAAAGCTCATAAAACATTCTAAATGAGTTACTTCCCAAAACAAAATAGTCCTTCACCCAAAGAAACCACGTACTGAAACAATACTGAAATTACATTTTTAAAACTTGGATAAAACCTAGCAATCACTTTTATTAATAGCACATATGTGATCAAATATTTGTAGCCTCAAACTACCCCCCCCCCCCAAATAAAAAAAAAAAAAGAGAAGAACCCTTAAAAAAATAAACAAAATACAAAAATACATACTTCCCAAGTCCGACGACGGTTTTTATTAAAAAATTTTTTGTCTGGATGTGATATTGAACAAGATGGAAAATAAATGATTATGTAGTAGGCGCTGCACAATTACTTAGCATGGCGGAGCTCACCTTCCATCGGTGTGTTGGGATCGGGACGGTTAGCGAACACAACATCCACATATTCTAGCTGAAGTCTATCTAAAGAAGCCTTTAAACCTGAGTAAAATAAAAGCAAGAAAACAAAAATGACACATTCCACGGGCCAGAGGAATCTACAGTCACCGTTTACCTGGTACAGTTATGGCAATGTGATCCTTTGGGTTAATTTGTCACGGTTAATTTATTTATCTTTATATTATTATTTTTTATTTTTTTTTTTTTAACTTTTTTCTTTAAATTTCTTCTAAACCATTCTGTAAAAATAAATAAAATAGAGTTATAAGGAATGCATGAGATTAGAAAAGGAGGATCTGCCCAGCTAACCTACAAGTGTAATTCCTGGACACTGACAGTGCCTGGTATCTGAGCTCACTCCCTATTAGAGCAAATCATACTATTATGGCACTGTTTCTAGATTAAAAACAAACAAGAAAATCCAAACAAGAAAATCCTTTCTTATTAATTTAATTAAGTTTAAAATGTGTGCGTTATCCCAAAATGTGTACGTTATCCCTATTGTAGGTGGTGGAAACATTATGTAGCACCTTCTGAATTTGTGTCATGAATAAAAGAGTGCCTAAAGGTTGTCTAAAGATTCCTTGAAAGAGGTTGTCCAGGGTTTGGGATCAAGTCTACAGTCACTCTACGTGACTGCAGACTTGTGAATCCTCACAGTGAGCGCCATCCGGATTCTCCGATGCAGGCGGTCATGTGATCATACTTCCAGCCACATTCCAACTAGATGTATCTGGCCTCGCCGCTCAATAGCAAGGCCACACATGTGTAGTCTGCATGTGACAGCATAGGCTACGTTCACATTTGCGTTGTTGGGCGCAGCGTCGTCGACGGATACCGACGCATGCGTCATGCGCCCCTATCTTTAACATGGGGGGGCGCATGGACATGCGCCGGTATGCGTTGTAATGACGACGCATGTGTCATATTGACGCACAACACAGGGCGCAGGGGACGCTACTTGTAGCATTTTCCCTGCACCGAAATTCCTGATCTTTACGATCTTATGACAACGCATGCGTCGCAAAACGCTGCGTTGTGTACATGCGTTGTTCGTTGCGTCGCCGACGCTGCGCCCAACAACGCAAATGTGAACGTAGCCATATATGCAAATTGCATACTTCCATTCACGCACCTACCATCAGCGCTGTCACCAGAGAATCCGGACAGCTAGTACACAGCACACTGTGAACATTCACCAGGCTGCAGTCACAGAGTGCAGTGGCCCAAAAGGATTCTCAGGACCCTAGTCCAGCGGCCCAAAAAAATTCTCAGGAACTTAGTCCAGTGGCCCAAAAAGATTCTCAGGACCTTAGTCCAGTGGCCCAAAAAGATTCTCAGGATCCTAGTTCAGTGGCCCAAAAAGATGCTCAGGACCCTAGTTCAGTGGCCCAAAAAAGATTCTCAGGACCCTAGTGCAGGGGCCCAAAAAGATTCTCAGGACCGTAGACCAGTGTCCATGTCTGTAGCCCATGGCTGCTGGACTACAGTTCTGCAAGTCTCCTTCAACCTACCAGCATCCCCGATGGCCCTTCTGATTAGTAGCCCAAACACAACTTCATCATTGTGGCTGCACAAACACGTCATGCCAGGGATAGGGGTTCGGCAGGGCCATTGTTCAGCAGGCATGGACTAAGAAAGTGCCCATGGGACTTGGCAATTTTTTTGTTCAACTCTACTTTTCACTTTTGCCCCTCTATGAAGACTATATGCTGTGATGGAGCATATAAACAGAGATGTCATTATGAGACACTCCTTTTCGAAAAAGAAAAACATTAAACATCGATGTTTGGACAGTACAAATTATACATGGCATGTTACATACAGAGGTTTTTATTGTTATGCTTGTTTTTTTTACAATATTTCTCTGTAATAACAAATGAGTAGCCTCTCAATTAAAACACCATCCCAAAATTCCTGACTAAGAATAGTATCATAAAAAAACAAAAACATTTTTTATGGACGCTCCATTTTATTGTGTAAGTATTCATAAAAGCATAGAATTTGAAAAGCCATTATTTGAATACTTCGTTTCTTTTTCAATTTGGATCAAATAAAGCTTTCACTGAGTCTAAACTGTTTAATTTCAGTTAAAAAAAAAAAATGCGTGGACACGTTCCGTCACACCATGGATGAGATGTAAAGTCCATATTACAATCGGCAGCATCATTTTTATGCAGATTTGTCACCTGCGTGCTGTATAAACTTGAATTCTTATTGGATGAAGCACATCAGGTGATGTGTATGTGTGTAACGAGGGAGGAGATGGCCTAAGGTAACACCACCCTTTATTAAAGGGAATTTACCAGTAGGATGAACCCTCCTAACTCATCTATATGAGCATGTAGGTCATAGGAAGCGGAATAAAATGATACCTTGATATTTACGATCTGATGTCTAAGGCTGGTTTCACATTAGCGTTTTGAGGAGCTGCGGAGGGCTGCGTACTTCCTCCGTGAAGCCCCACCCTCGGCCGCACCTCCGCCGCTAGCTCCGCCTACTTCTGCATGCGGCCTGCGTACCTATCTTTAACATTAGGTACGCAGGTGGTGCCGCTGTATGCGGATGCTTCCGCATGCATCGTTTTGACGATGCGGTGACCAGCGTAGGACGCAGCTTGTAGCAATTTCTTTTTTTCTCCGCATCGTCAAAACGACGCATGCGGAAGCATCCGCATACAGCGGCACCACCTGCGTACCTAATGTTAAAGATAGGTACGCAGGCCGCATGCAGAAGTAGGCGCAGCTAGCGGTGGAGGTGCGGCCGAGGGCGGGGCTTCACAGAGGAAGTCCACAGCCCTCCACAGCTCCTCAAAACGCTAGTGTGAAACTAGCCTTATTCCAGAGAAATCCACAATTTTCATAATATGTAAATGAGCTGTTAAGATCTATGGGCCGGACATAGATCTCCCCGAGAATCTGCCTCTAGAGGTTACTGTAAATGAAAGGGGGCGTTACCATAGTGAGACTTGTAGAGCAGGAAAGCAGACTGTCAGTCGTCACATGTCTCAAATTTAAAGTAATCTCTGGAGGCAGATTCTCATGCAGATCTGCCATAGATCTTAACAGCTCATTTACATATTAAGAACAAAGACATCGGATTGCAGAAATGAGGGTATCATTTTATTCAGCTTTCTATGACCTGCATTACCATATAGAAGGCTTAGGGGGGTTGATCCCACTGCCAGATTCACTTTAAGGCCGGCATAAAAAAGGAAATCCTATGAGGAATTTCCCCGTTAGTGTATGGGCAGCATTAGCGTCCTCATATTACGGAGACAATACACCATTTCTTACTATGGTAACAAGCTTTGGCGCTAATAACAGGAGTGCAGGTTGTACCTTCAATTATATGTTTTCTGGATAAGCCTCTTTCAGTTTCTGCCCTACAATATAAGGACAATGGTTATCTACATCATTGGGGCAGGAAAGAAGGCAAACAAGAATGCAAAATGTAGAATTACGGTACTCACTTTCCTCCCCAAAAGATTTTGGTTGTAATAACCAAACTGGACCGCCTAATGGGATAGAAACAGTATTACTATTTATAACCAAGTAGTATAAATCTATTGTAACTATTCGTAATTGATCCTGTAGATAAATATAAAGCAGAAAACCTCAATTTTTTATAATGATCTGAGCTTCATTTTTAGCACAGAGCTCCACATCCTCTGAATAGCTACACAGGTAATTGATAAAATTCTGCCTACATGCTGCCACCAATAGGGGAGCTGGTAGTTAACTGCTTAAATAATGAAAAATTATGCATCAAGCCCCCCCCTAGTGGTGACTGACATACTTTGTTATCTTTAAATGCATCATCATATATAACTCACGGTGTGAGTGTATATGTGTGTATATATATATATATATATATATATATATATATATATATATATATATATATATATATATATATATATATATATATAAAATACAGCATATTTTTTCTAAATACCAGAGGTCAATTGAGTTTAATAACTGACAACAAGATATCAAGAAATGAAGCTGCACGTTTTTACTGGGTTAATTATTTATGGCGCTCTTTTTCTCTTCTGAGCAAAGAGGATGTAGATGAAACTGTTCACCACATGAAAGATTCATCACCCGGCCAAATAATTACCTCCAACCTTTCTTCTTGATGATATTTCCTAATACAACTTCAGCCCTGAAAATGAGAAATAATAATGAGAAGAAAGCTTAATTATTTGGAAAAGATTAAGAAAATTGGCTCTACAGACGTGTGTTTTAATATATACTTGTAATGCCCATAAACTACGGTAACAATCCTCAAGCTTCTATTTCTAGATCTGTGAGCCGTATGGTTCCTCTGTTATCCTCTTGGAAACATATCATTAAATGTTCTGCACAGCGTTAATTTATTAAAGATAACAAGCGTCCAGGTTTTGCCCTTATTTTATTCCTGCTGTTCCTCTGAGTATGTCGTTTTTTGTTTCTTTATCCGCCTTACGGTTGCAGGGTTATGGACCTTTTTGTTTAGTGCTACTTGTTATGGTCTTTACAAGAGGGTGTGGCTCACAGAGTGACTATGCAGAGCGACCTGAAGACACATCCCCAAGAATCTGTGAGCCACGCACCTGTAGTGAAGACCATAAAAATTAACACTTAACAGAAAAGCTCTTATCTCTGGAACCATATGGCCGATTTAAAAGAAACAAAAAATGGTATACTCAGGGGAACAGCAGGGAAAAAAATAAAAGCAAAAACTGGACACTTTTAACCCAGTGAGACAATTCCTTTAACTGGGTGTTACTAGCTTCACACAGTTTGACGCACAGGGAAAGACCTTATTCACCTTACTATGACCCTTTTTTACATCTGCAAAATGGATCTGATGAAAATGGATGGCTTCAGTTGAAAATGGATGGCTTCAATAGAAAAGAAATGGCCAAATCTGGTCCATACAAATGAATCAGAACAGAATCTCATCTGGGAATGTACACTCGGCCGCATTGTTTTGCACGGGTCCATGTGCTGTATATTAAAGGAGGCAAGAAATACGGTCATGCGAATAAGGCCTTATTCACAAGTGATATAGTAGCACCAATTTACTTATGCATTTCCAGGAACAATAACAGAGCAATAGCACAGAGCAATTACAGACAGTCAGCTAGAAATTGAAGATATGAGACGGACAGAAGCACGGACAGACAGACACCCGTGTCTGAAGGGGAAATACGCCGCTGTAATTTTAATACAGTAATTTAGAATAAACGGGGGAAAATAACCATCTACCCTGAGTGCATTGTGTTACACTATCTAAATGTAGCCAGGCTGGAAATGTAACTAATGTAGAGACAGTGAGACAAGAGATCATGCACAATGGGAAGCACACAATTCAGGAGAATATGTTCAGATGAGCCAAGACAAGAGGGAATTAAAGATCGTAATCTCCATCCTAGGTCTAAAAACTTTACTACAAACAGGAAATTGTGGTGTAAATCAAGCGAACAGAGCAGGAGATGTTCAGTTATCCTTAAAAAAGTGTTCAAAGAGTAAATTTGCAGATATTTTTATTTTTTTCCAACATTGTATAATAGTGATGTCTGATTATTAGAGGGGATTGCTACGACTTTGTATTGATGGCCTATCCAATGTATAAATCATCAATACCTGACCGGTGTGGGTGAACAGCTGTTAATGGCGGAGGTGATACAGCGGGTAAATTAAGTATTGAACACATCACCAATTTTGTAAGATATTTCTAAAGTTGCTATTGACATGAAATTATCACCAGATGTAGGTAACAACCCATCCAATCCACACCGGCAAAGAAATCAAACCATAAATATCCGTAAGTTTAAGTTATGTGTAATAATGAGACATGACAGAGAAAAAAGTATTGAACACATGAAGAAAGAGAGGTGCAAAAAGCCATGGAAAGTCATGATACAAGCTGAAAGCTATCAGTAATTAAAAGCAATGCTGCCACTTTGTGAAAAATAATATCAGCTCATTCAACTGATGTCCTATAAAAAGGTGTCTCATTACCAAGGTGACACACAAGAAACATTATCATGATGGCTAAAACCAGTGAGCTGTCTCAAGAACTTTGCAACCTTATTGTTGCAAAACATACTGACGGCATTGGTTGTAGAAGAATTTCTAAACTACTGAAGGTTCCAGTGACACTGTTGGGGCCATAATCCCGATGTGGAAAGAATATAATTTGAGCGTAAAGTAACCACGAGATTTCAGACAATGGAGTGAAAAGTATTACAAGAAGAGTTGTCCAAGAGCCAAGAATCACCTGTGGAGATCTACACAAAGACATGGAATCAGCAGGTACAATTGTTTCAAATAAAACTATAAGTAATGCACTCAACCTCCATGGCCAGTAAGCGCATTTAAAGTTTGCTCAGCAACATTTAGACAAGCCTACGAAATACTGGGAGAATATAGTCTGGTCAGATGGGACCAAAATTGAACTCTTTGAATGCTATAATACACACTGTGTTTGGAGGTCAAAAGGCACTGCATATCAGCCCAAAATCACCATACCAACAGCGAAGCTTGGAGGTGGGAACATCATGGTGTGGGGCTGTTTCAGCATATGGCACTGGCAAACGTCCTATAATTGAAGGAAGGATGAATGGACAAATGTACTGGGACATTCTTGATAAAAATCTGCTGCCAACTATCAGGATGATGAAGATGAAACCAGGGTAGACATTTCAGCAAGACAATGGTCCCAAACACACAGCCAAGGAAACTCTCAATTTGTTTCAGAGAAAGAATAAAGCTGCTAGAATGGCCCAACCAATCGCCGGACATTGATCCAATAGAAAATGTATGGAAGGAATTAAAGCTCAGAGTTTATAGAAGGAGCCCATGGGACTTTCAGGATATGAAGAGTGTTTGTGTGGAAGAATGGGGCAAAATCACACCTGAGCAATGCCTGCGACTAGTTTCTCCATACAAGAGGAGTTTTGAAGCTGTCAGCACCAATAAACGTAAATTTTGTATGAAGTATTAAATTCATTTCAGTTAGAGTGGTCAATATTTTTTCCCTGTGCCATTTCTCATTATTACACACAACTTAATATATCTATGGTGTGATTTATATGCCTGTGTGGATTGGATGGGTTGTTAGAGGCATCAGGTGAGAATTTCATGTCACTAGCACCGTTATAAATATATTTACCGGTACTTAGAAAATTGGAGACGTGTTCAAAACGTATTTCACCAGCTTCAAGTTCTTGGATGTCGCTGGAACACAGTGGCGCCATCAATTTACATTCAAATGAATAGGTGATGGATCTGCAGAACCCAGCAGCGATCACTAAAGTTTTGATAGAGCTGCTGTGGTACGGCAGCATCAAAGATCTTCCGTCCACTGGCAGTAACAGCTGATCGGCGGGGGTGCGAGGTGTCGGTCACACCCTTACTTATCAGATACGATAAGCCATCAATAAAATAAACTGACGGTCAACCCGTTTAAATTAGCTGAAGCTTCTCAGCTTGTACTATCTGCAACAGGGATCATGTGGTTTTCTAGCTGTTGCAGAACTACAATTCTCAGCATGCCCCGCCAGCCACTGACCCGAGAGTCACAAGTTGAAAATTACCAATCTACAATAAAGATTATATGGTACAATCTTGTAATGCATGACTATGGAAGTTATATTGGACATCAAATATCCTCCCCCACAAAAATGAATAAACTAAAGTCTAAGAAACCAGGGATATAAATGAAATAAATAAACTCATACTCCTAATATACTTACCAAGGTTATGGTGCGCCTTAACTGCAGAACATTATTCTCCAGTTATACATACACAATGATAAAGATCTTCACTCCCGGTGGTCACCACTAGAGGGCTAATCTGCATATTCCCATTACTGACCTAAACAGAAGCTGCGCTGTAGAGAGCTCCCTCTAGTGGCGATGTCAGGAGCCAAGATTAACAAAACATGACAACTATAGAAGGTGTTTTTTTTTTTTTTTTTTTCATTGATCCAGATGAGTTATGATGGGGTCCCATCAGGTTTCTGCCAACACGCATCAAACTGGATATTGCTTAACAGAAAGGGAAAAAGGCCTACTGGCGATTGTCACTTATGCATGGCAGGTTAACAATTCACTTACTTTCCAGCAGCGTAAACTTCTGCTGTGTCAAAGAGGTTTATTCCATTGTCATAGGCCAGAGTCATTAATTGCTCCGCCATCTGAAAAATAAGCAAAGATCATTTTGAAAAAATAAATAAATAAAAAATAGAAAAAAGCAAAATGAGCAAAAACAGGCAATAATATAATTAAAATAAATAATAAACAAGTTAAACAGCTAATCTTCCCTAAAAAGCAAAAAAACCAGAATTTAAATTTATAAGATAAACCTTTTAAAGGGAACCTGTTGGAACGTTTTTCATACTGAAGGTGCGGTATGGTGGTATGGCTGGGGCGGCGCTTGTCCTCCAATAAAAACAATACCTTTTCTTGTAGCGAGTGTCATGACAAATACAGGAGATAAGTCATATGCAAATCAGTCTCATAACGCATTGGGGGCGGGTCAATACACTTAGAAGATGCAGCCAAAGTGCTCTGACACCCCCCCCAGTGCTCTCAGCCTGATTTGGCTTTTACACTGCATTTCTCATCACATTTATTGGGGTACAAGCGCCTACAAAGCGATACCACTAGTACTAAACTCACATCATGTTCTGCAATAGATAGCTTATTGTGCCTTCAATATGATAATACAGAGAAGTTTGTGCACCCCTGACATACCCAATGACTGATCTGTTGCTAAGGATCACATCTGCTAATTCAACGATAAAGTGGAAAAACTAGATAAGGAGAGAGCAGTGAAGAACATCGCTGAAACACTGAAAAATGTGAACCATCATCAAAACGGGGGAAAACTGTTTACACAGCGGAACATAGAAAAGATGATTCTGCATCAAAACACCAGAGCTTTTTCTATAGCCGAGAAGGATGTTAAGTACGAGAAGGCACTGAACATGCAGCGCTCCATCACAAAGTCTCTACTCGTATAATGTGATAACATCATCTACACTAAGAGACCAAAGCTGCACAACTACGGGTCTTTAACGCCCCTTAAAGGGGACCTTTCACTGGATTTTTCAATTTAAACTCAGCGCCTCCTTTAACCCCTTCATGACCCAGCCTATTTTGGCCTTAATGACCTGGCCGTTTTTTGCAATTCTGACCAGTGTCCCTTTATGAGGTAATAACTCAGGAACGCTTCAACGGATCTTAGCGATTCTGAGACTGTTTTTTCGTGACATATTGGGCTTCATGTTAGTGGTAAATTTAGGTCGATAATTTCTGAGTTTATTTGTGAAAAAAATGGAAATTTGGCGAAAATTTTGAAAATTTCGCAATTTTCACATTTTGAATTTTTATTCTGTTAAACCAGAGAGTTATGTGACACAAAATAGTTAATAAATAACATTTCCCACATGTCTACTTTACATCAGCACAATTTTGGAAACAATTTTTTTTTTTGCTAGGAAGTTATAAGGGTTAAAATTTGACCAGTGATTTCTCATTTTTACAACAAAATTTTCAAAACCATTTTTTTTAGGGACCACCTCACATTTGAAGTCATTTTGAGGGTTCTATATGGCTGAAACTACCCAAAAGTGACACCATTCTAAAAACTGCACCCCTCAAGGTGCTCAAAACCACATTCAAGAAGTTTATTAACCCTTCAGGTGTTTCACAGCAGCAGAAGCAACATGGAAGTAAAAAATGAACATTTAACTTTTTAGTCACAAAAATGATCTTTTAGCAACAATTTTTTTATTTTCCCAAGGGTAAAAGGAGAAACTGGACCACGAACGTTGTTGTCCAATTTGTCCTGAGTACGCTGATACCTCATATGTGGGGGTAAACCACTGTTTGCGCGCACGGCAGGGCTCGGAAGGGAAGGAGCGCCATTTGACTTTTTGAATGAAAAATTGGCTCCAATCTTTAACGGACACCATGTCGCGTTTGGAGAGCCCCTGTGTGCCTAAACATTGGAGCTCCCCCACAAGTGACCCCATTTTGGAAACTAGACCCCCCAAGGAACTTATCCAGAAACATAGTGAGCACTTTAAACCCCCAGGTGCTTCACAAATTGATCCGTAAAAATGAAAAAGTACTTTTTTTTCACAAAAAAATTATTTTAGCCTCAATTTTTTCATTTTCACATGGGCAACAGGATAAAATGGATCCTAAAATTTGTTGGACAATTTCTCCTGAGTACACAGATACCTCACATGTGGGGGTAAACCACTGTTTGGGCACATGGTAAGGCTCGGAAGGGAAGGAGCGCCATTTGACTTTTTGAATGAAAAATTATCTCCATCGCTAGCGGACACCATGTCATGTTTGGAGAGCCCCTGTGTGCCTAAACATTGGAGCTCCCCCACAAGTGACCCCATTTTGGAAACTAGACCCCCCAAGGAACTTATCTAGAAGCATAGTGAGCACTTTAAACCCTCAGGTGCTTCACAAATTGATCCGTAAAAATGAAAAAGTACTTTTTTCTCACACAAAGTTTTTTTAGCCTCAATTTTTTCATTTTCACATGGGCAACAGGATAAAACGGATCCTAAAATTTGTTGGGCAATTTCTCCTGAGTACGCCGATACCTCATATGTGGGGGTAAACCACTGTTTGGGCGCACGGCAGGGCTCGGAAAGGAAGGCACACCATTTGGCTGTTTGAATGGAAAATTAGCTCCAATCATTAGCGGACACCATGTCGCGTTTGGAGAGCCCCTGTGTGCCTAAACATTGGAGCTCCCCACAAGTGACCCCATTTTGGAAACTAGACCTCCCAAGGAACTAATCTAGATGTGTGGTGAGCACTTTGAACCCCTAAGTGCTTCACAGAAGTTTATAACGCAGAGCCATGAAAATAAAAAATAATTTTTCTTTTCTCAAAAATGATTTTTTTAGCCCACAATTTTTTATTTTCCCAAGGGTAACAGGAGAAATTGGACCCCAAAAGTTGTTGTCCAGTTTCTCCTGCGTACGCTGACACCCCATATGTGGGGGTAAACCACTGTTTTGGCACACGTCGGGGTTCGGAAGGGAAGTAGTGACATTTTGGAATGCAGACTTTGATGGAATGCTCTGCAGGCGTCAGGTTGCGTTTGCAGAGCCCCTGTGTGCCTAAACATTGGAGCTCCCCCACAAGTGACCCCATTTTGGAAACTAGACCTCCCAAGGAACTAATCTAGATGTGTGGTGAGCACTTTTAACCCCTAAGTGCTTCACAGAAGTTTATAACGCAGAGCCGTGAAAATAATAAATGTGTTTCCTTTCCTCAAAAATATTTTTTTAGCCCAGAATTTTTTAATTTTCCCAAGGGTAACAGGAGAAATTTGACCCCAAAAGTTGTTGTCCAGTTTCTCCTGAGTACACTGATACCCCATATGTGGGGGTAAACCACTGTTTGGGCACATGCTGGGGCTCAGAAGGGAAGTAGTGACGTTTTGGAATGCAGACTTTGATGGAATGGTCTGCAGGCATCATGTTACGTTTGCAGAGCCCCTGATGTGCCTAAAAAGTAGAAACCCCCCACAAGTGACCCCATTTTGGAAACTAGACCCCCTAAGGAACTTATCTAGATGTGCGGTGAGCACGTTCAACCCCCAAGTGCTTCACACAAGTTTACAACGCAGAGCCATGAAAATAAAAAATCATTTTTCTTTCCTCAAAAAAGATGTTTTAGCAAGCAATTTTTTATTTTCACAAGGGTAACAGGAGAAATTGGACCCCAACAGTTGTTGCCCAGTTTGTCCTGAGTACGCTGGTACCCCATATGTGGGGGTAAACCACTGTTTGGGTGCACGTCGGGGCTTGGAAGGGAGCACCATTTGACTTTTTGAACGCAAGATTGGCTGGAATCAATGGTGGCGCCATGTTGCGTTTGGAGACCCCTGATGTGCCTAAACTGTGGAAACCCCTCAATTCTAACTTCAACACTAACCCCAACACACCCCTAACCCTAATCCCAACTGTAGCCATAACCCTAATCACAACCCTAACCCCAACACACCCCTAACCACAACCCTAACCCCAACACACCCGTAACCCTAATCCCAACCCTAATCCTAACCCTAATCCCAACCCTAACCACAACTGTAACCCCAACACACCCCTAACCCTATCCGTAACCCTAACCACAAGCCTAATCTTAACCCTATTTCCAACCCTAGCCCTAATTCCAACCCTAACTCTAATTCCAACCCTAACCCTAAGGCTATGTGCCCACGTTGCGGATTCGTGTGAGATTTTTCCGCACGATTTTTGAAAAATCTGCAGGTAAAAGGCACTGCGTTTTACCTGCGGATTTCCAGTGTTTTTTGTGTGGATTTCACCTGCGGATTCCTATTGAGGAACAGGTGTAAAATGCTGCGGAATCCACACGGAATTGACATGCTGCAGAAAATACAATGCAGCGTTTCCGCACGGAATTTTCCGCACCATGGGCACAGAGGATTTGGTTTTCCATAGGTGTACATGGTACTGTAAACCTGATGGAAAACTGCTACGAATTCGCAGCGGCCAATCCGCTGCGGATCCGCGGCCAATCCGCTGCGGATCCGCGGCCAATCCGCTGCGGACCCGCAGCCAAATCCGCACTGTGTGCACATGCCCTAACCCTACCTTACTATTTTTTTTATTTTGATCACTGTGATAGGTTATATCACAGTGATCAAACTATACCTGGAACGAATCTGCCGGCCGGCAGATTCAGCGGGCGCACTGCGCATGCGCCCGCCATTTTGGAAGATGGCGGCGCCCATGGAGAAGACGGACGGACACCGGGAGGCCCGGTAAGTATGAGGGGGGGGGGAGATCTGAGCATGGGGGTGGATCGGAGGACGGGGGGAGGCATCGAAGCACGGGGGGAGCGGGCAGGAGGACGGGGGAGCAGACAGGACGACGGAGGGGAGCGGAGCACCGGACGGAGGACCGGGGAGGAGATCGGTGGCGGTGTGGGGGGTACATCAGTGTTTCCAGCCATGGCCGATGATATTGCAGCATCGGCCATGGCTGGATTGTAATATTTCACCAGTTTTTTAGGTGAAATATTACAAATCGCTCTGATTGGCAGTTTCACTTTCAACAGCCAATCAGAGCGATCGTAGCCACGGGGGGGTGAAGCCACCCCCCCTGGGCTGAAGTACCACTCCCCCTGTCCCTGCAGATCGGGTGAAATTGGAGTTAACCCTTTCACCCGATCTGCAGGGACGCGATCATTCCATGACGCCACATAGGCGTCATGGGTCGGATTGGCACCGACTTTCACGACGCCTACGTGGCGTCAAAGGTCGGGAAGGGGTTAATTACTGCAGCTCCACTGATTCTGGAACAGTTCTCATTTTTCTTCTGTGCCCCTCCGTTCCAAAGTTATACACTCTAGTAAAAAAAAAAAGGGCAAGTATTCCATTCAACTAACCAGGCGTGGAGGACAAAACTTGTCTGTGGGTGTTTCCTTTTTCTCCTCTGATGCCGGCCAATCAAAAGACAGTCACGCCCACAGAGAAGTTCTGTGTTATATATGGTTTAAGGGAAAATGTGCATATTTATTTCTTGGAAACATAACTTTTGAACAGAGGGGCACAAAAGAAAAACTGTTCTAGAATCAATGAAGCAGCAGCAAACGCAAGAGGTGCTCCGTTTACATAAAAAAAAATCCAGTGAAAGATCTCCTTTAATCATCATTTTGTATGAGACACTAGACATACTATAGGCCAGGATACCCATCAGGCAGCTGTCAGACGGACACTCTCCGGCGGATGCCCCATACACAGGACCCTTCATTCCTCTGGTAGAATCTTAGCACTTGTAAGAGCAAGAGGACTGAACGCTGAAATTCAGCAGGTAGAATCCTTCTCTCCCCCCAACAGAGCGATGTCCTCTATTCATATACATTTGACTGTCAGCTGATGTCCATCCCGATACTGGCAGGTTTGGACGACTTTAACCTATTATTTATGGGGTAGTTAAGCTGTCAATTAAAGGGGTTGTCCTTTTTAAAATGTCATTGTACCATAGTTTCTAAATTAACAACCATTGGCGGGGCCAGAACTGCCTCTCCACCGCAGCTGTAGTGTTGGCTGATCAGCTGCAGCGGTGACGTCGCATTTACAGCCAATCACTGGGCATCTGACGTCACGTCATCTTTATTGGCAGCGCCGCTGAGCTCAGTGATTGGTTACAGTGGCTAAGGAGACATAGACGTGACATCACCACTTCAGCCAATCAGCCAAGACCAGAGCAGTGGCAGGAAACCAACGCTGGACAAAGGGCGTAACAGCTCTGATCGTTACTTTTCCAACCCTATGGTATAATTAAATTTTAAAAAGGACAACTCTTTAATAAGACATGTAGGCTTCAACTAAGAATTTGTCTACACCCCCTCCACCTTACTGTGCCAATTTTAATACTGTCCTCAGGTACCATTGCTGCCACTTTTCAGTGAAAAAAAGTACCGTAAATTGCTGAAATTCTTGAGGCCGTCACTTGCCACTAGGGGGAGCTAAAGGGCCAAAGTACACAAGCAGTGCATTGTGGGACTCTAGATGATTGGTAGGTCACATGTCTAGGTGTGGGTGGAGCTAAACAAATGACAACAGAATTTTGAATGCAGCTCTGGAAGTGAATGGAGCAAATAACGTGGGGAAACTCCTATTGGTAGAGAAATAATTCCTAAAAGTATCCAGCACTTTTTATACAGATTTATATATGGAAATATCATCAGATTACACAAGAAGCAGCCGCTGATCCCTGGAATTGTGTTGTGGAAGATTATCACTAGCGGCGTGGAGTCTTTCTGTGCCGCTGTCATCATTACATTGTGCACGGACTGCACACAATACACACAGATGTAATGCGATAAAATTATCACTGGCTATTAATCCGGACCCCTTTCTCTTGGCAATACGATCTCCTATGTAAAATGAACTGACTGCACAGAAAACACAATTGCTCGGGATGATTGATCTGCATGTTTGTTATCGGGATTACATTGTGTCCTAGTTGAGTAATCCAGTTGTCACAGAATTAAATGTTAACCGTAATCTTACAGATTCATCCCTTATTTTATAATGTTCGGAGTATTAAAAAATCTGGAAAATCAGAAAGAGGGCAAATACTAAATTCTAAAATAAAAATAATAAAAAATGCATCATTATCTTTGGTTCTCAAGGCCCATAATTAACGGGGTTTACAAAACACTGTCATGTACCATGTTAAGGAATTCTGAGTCTCACTTTGGAGAACTAGTCTTGTCCTGGACAGACACCATGTAATGCTTCATTTATCCTCTAGGGAAGTGTTCTCCAACTCCGGTCCTGAAAAGCCACCAACAGGTCATATTTTCAGGATTTCCTTAGTATTGCACAGGTGATAATTGCATCACCTGTGCAATACTAAGGAAATCCTGAAAACATGACCTGTTGGTGGCTCTTGAGGACCGGAGTTGGGGAATACTGCTCTAGTGGCACTGCAGGGAAATTGCACCCCTATTGTCAGGCTATGCTCACAGCTGATCGCTAGTGGTCCTGCCCGGGAGGCACTTTATGATGGTTTCTTGACTACAAATTTCCTTCGGGGAGCTGAAATATCTATATCCAGTCATTGGGGACATGCTACCACAGGGGTTTTCAGCCACAATTTTCTTCTTTAAAGAGTAGCTGTGGAAACCAGGTCAAAATTGGCCGGCGTTTGCTCTTTATTCCTGTTACTCCCCTGATTATTTTGTTTTTGAATCTGCCATATTTAGTAAAAAAAATTCTAAGGTCTTTACTAAGGGGGCTGTGCTCACAGGGTAATAATGCAGAGCACTTTAATCCGACAAGGAAAATATCCCACAATAATAAATAAATAAACTTCAAGCAGAAAAACAACCTATTATACAACCAAAAAGCTACTTGAATTAATTGAAGAAAAATCATATAAAATTTATAAATATTTTATTTAACACCAATAGAGCAATACACAAAAATATTTAAAAACAAGAGGGGCAGTTGATAGCACTCAAAAACGATATATATAGAAATCCATAACAAATGTTAATTTTATAACATTAAGTACTGGTAGTCTGCTATGATATCAAATTGGTATATATCCCAAGTGGGACAAGAATGAAAAAAGGTGCAATTTAATAAATATACCAAAGAAAAATTAATCAATCAACTGTAAGAGTAATTTAGAAAGTGCATAGTGCTAGTGCATAAAGAGATGTATACTAACCAGTACTCATAATAAATGTGCTGACACTGCCACCTCACACTCCAACGCGCGTTTCACACGTCTTGCTTCCTCAGGGAGTGATGTGAGGGAGGTCATACTGTCGCTTTATATACCCAATAAATCAAGGCTGCAGCCAATCCAGCAGAGATTCGTTAATGGCGGCGCATCGCATGCTGCCCCGGCGAGGCACCCCCGCCCAACGCCAACCCGCGCCGTCACAAGAGGGCGCGTCACGCCGTCCGTGACGTCACAGGACAGGCATGTGACGGAGCATGCGCACACCAGGGAACCAAGGGATGCGCACAGTACTTCTCTGGTCATATCCGGTATGATGCCTTTGTATCGGCGCATCGCATGCTGCCATAGCAACGGGATCGCCACCCCACATCCCGCGGCAACATCACAGAAACGCGCCATAGCGCGATCTACGATACAACAGGCGGGGCATGGGACGGCGACGCCGCAACTCGGAAACAGGAAATGCGCACAGCAACACAACGGACATGATAATTAAGGGTAAAGATATGTGGGCAAACCAAGTAGTTATAATAAGGGGAATTTAAACAAACATATATCCAGCATAACTAAATAATTTTAAATTGTGAATAAAATATATGTGCCACAAAGAATATACATGTAGCCAAAATAATTGCCTCCATGAAAGGGCATAAAGCTTATAAAAACTACATTATGATTAAATGATCTTAATAGTGAATAAAATATATGTGCCACCAAAAATTATACATGTAGCCAAACTAATTGCCACCATAAAAGGGCATGAAGTTTATAAAAAGCTACATTACGAAAAAAATATATACAAATATACAGTGCATCAATTATAAACATAAACCAATAATAATAAATATTGATATGCAAAAGTGACATTTTTTATTTTTATCGATATAAGGTGATTTTTTAAATATTTTTGTGTATTGCTCTATTGGTGTTAAATAAAATATTTATAAATTTTATATGATTTTTCTTCAATTAATTCAAGTAGCTTTTTGGTTGTATAATAATGCAGAGCAACCTAAAGACACACTCCCCAAAATCCTGTGACAACTAGCACTAAATAAAATTGGCTATATCACCGAAACCGTATGGCAGATTTAAAGGGTTTGTACACTACTTGGACAACCTTTTCCGAATCCCAATATTTCCCCCCGTAAAATAATACCACCTATACTCACCTCCGGTGTCAGTGCCGTTCCAGCACTGGCTTTTCCCGGACTCCCGGTGGCCAATTACAATTAGCTTAACTCTTCCCGTCTTTGGAGAAATCAGAAAATCCGGAGGAAGTGAAAGTTGCAGCTGCTCTCTCACATCATCTGGATCTCAATTACATCTGATGGAGAGGAGTGTGAAGCCAATGCTGATTGGAAGCAGGGATCGCGTGACATAGCAATGTCACGCAATCCCTGGGAGTGCCGGTGCTGACATCACTGGAACAGCACCAGCCCCAGAGGTGAGTATAGGTGTTTTACTGGGACGAAACATAGCGTTTCACAAGGGGTGGTCAGAGTAGTGGACTTGTAAAAAAAAATAAATAAATGGATACTCATAGGACCAACAGGAATAAAATAAGATCAAAAACTGGCTACTTTTGACCTGGTGACAAATCCTCTAGCAGAATAAACAAATCTGCTTAATGATGGGGGTGATATGGGAAACTGGAATAAACTCATAATTGTAATTTGTCATCCAGGAGTCTGAAATTTGAAATTAATACTCCAATCAGGATGGTTAAAATTAAGGTTTGCCTCGGAAATGTTTATAAACAAGTTGTCCCAGTCCCTCCATGTAACTAATGGACGGAGAATCATATAAAGCCCGTCATATAGGTTGGTGTAAAAAACTGCACAGCTTAATAATTGTAAGGCCTAGGGGTTTCAAGGGAATCCAGCCAGCTGTCTCTGCTGCCGAGCAAGCAAATCCTTCCATTGTGAGCCTCGCTAGAAACAAAACGATCAGCACAATGGCCCATAAATAATTAAACTCTCGAGTGTTTGCCAAGTATCACTGCGGTACATATGTCAGTAGATGGGCAGGTGAATGCGGGTGTGCTGTACCCAGCCGCACAAGGCCTCATGTCAAGACCCATGGATTTAGAAAATTAGTCATGATTAGATTTTTGGGACATCCCTACGGCTATGTGCCCACGTTGCAGAAAGTATGCAGAATTTTCCTGATCAAATCCGGACTCCCTTCGCAGGAAATCAGCTTGCTTTTTTTAGCATTTTTATCACGTATTTGTCACGTGTTTTTTTTTTCACTGATTTTTTGGCGGATTTGCAGCATTTTTTTTTTTTTTTTTTTTTTTTTTTACAATAGTCCTAATGCAATTCTATAGTGGCAAAACCGCCGATTTTCCGCAAAATTAAACAACATGCTGTGTTTTTTACCGCAATACTTTTCCGCTGCGGAAAAAAAACGTAGAATGGGTACAAAAATTGCGGAGTGCATTAAAAAAGGGGATGCTTTATGTAAGCGTTTTTTTAAGCAAAAATGCTTTAAAAAACGCTAAAAATCCGAAACGTGGGCACATAGCCTTATCAGTTCTTAATAGGGATGAACAAAACCTGAAGTGTCAAACATTGTCAAAAATATGGTCATAAGTATGCAACCCCCCAATTGTTCCCCAATTAACAAGGTTAGGTATTGCAGCAGCAACCATTGTAAAGAGGTGTATGCAATGTACCCCACTGCTACACTGCAGAATAGAACAAGAGAATAGATTCGCATGAGAGCAATGAAAAAATGAACAGTAAGGCTACTTTCACACTAGCGTTAACTGCAATCCGCCACAATGCGTCGTTTTGCCGAAAAAACGCATCCTGCAAAAGTGCTTGCATGATGCGTTTTTTCCCCATAGACTTACATTAAGCGACGTATTGCGACGGATTGACACACGTCGCAACCGTCGTGCGACGGTTGCGCCGTGCTGTGGCGGACCGTTGGGACCAAAAAACGCTACATGTAACGTTTTTTGCTCACGACGGTCCGCTTTTTCCGACCGCGCATGCGCGGCCGGAACTCCGCCCCCACCTCCCCGCACCTCACAATGGGGCAGCGGATGCGCTGGAAAAATGCATCCGCTGCCCCCGTTGTGCGGCGGAGACAACGCTAGCGTCGGGAACCTCGGCCCGACGCACCGCGACGGGCCGAGCCCGACGCTAGTGTGAAAGTAGCCTAAGTTCCAAAAAGTCAGACCCAGTTGGATATTTTACCACTTGCTTGTTGCTTTACTCAATCGGTCGCAATGTGACACCATTCATTTTTATTACGCTGCAATGTAAGCTGCGGCACGTAGCGATCTTTGGTTGTGTAACATGTGTCACAGCCAAGCGTGTAGCCCCAGTCTTTAGTACACAGCCATGCGATCTCTATAGAGAAACCTCGTCAATAGCATGGGTTGTACTAAGGAGCGCAGATCTGATTATTAACATGTATCCAAAAAATGCCCAATACAAAATATCCACCTCTCTATAAATCAAAAATAGTGTACAAATAAAAAAAGCACCTAAATAAGTTGTGCCTTTTATGCTCCAACTTTAGTGTTTCCTATATGTAATGTGGATGCTTCAAGCAAAGCGTTTTCTCGGTGATGTATATGCTCCAGCACCAGCATCCTCTATGTGATGTGATGCGCCAGCGTTTCCTGTGATGCATA
Source organism: Ranitomeya variabilis (assembly GCF_051348905.1). NCBI lineage: Eukaryota > Metazoa > Chordata > Amphibia > Anura > Dendrobatidae > Ranitomeya > Ranitomeya variabilis. The sequence goes on along the minus strand of NC_135235.1, from coordinate 303,825,388 downwards.
TGCACCAGCCCCAGGATTTCCTATGTAACGCTCCATCCCCAGTCTCCTATGTGATGTGTATGCTCCAGCACTAGTGTCTCGTGTAATGTACAGTACAGACCAAAAGTTTGGACACACTTTCTCATTTAAAGATTTTTCTGTATTTTCATGACTATGAAAATTGTACATTCACACTAAAGGCATCAAAACTATGAATTAGCACATGTGGAATTATATACTTAACAAAAGTGTGAAACAACTGAAATTATGTCTTATATTCTAGGTTCTTCAAAGTAGCTACCTTTTGCTTTGATGACTGCTTTGCACACTCTTGGCATTCTCTTGATGAGCTTCAAGAGGTAGTCACCAGGAATGGTTTTCATTTCACAGGTGTGCCCTGTCAGGTTTAATAAGTGGGATTTCTTGCCTTATAAATGGGGTTGGGACCATCAGTTGTGTTGTGCAGAAGTCTGGTGGATACACAGCTGATACTCATACTGAATAGACTGTTAGAATTTGTATTATGGCAAGAAAAAAACAGCTAAGTAAAGAAAAACGAGTGGCCATCATTACTTTAAGAAATGAAGGTCAGTCAGTCCGAAAAATTGGGAAAACTTTGAAAGTGTCCCCAAGTGCAGTGGCAAAAACCATCAAGCGAAACAAAGAAACTGGCTCACATGAGGATCACCCCAGGAAAGGAAGACCAAGAGTCACCTCTGCTTTTGAGAATACGTTTATCCGAGTCACCAGCCTCAGAAATCGCAGGTTAACCGCAGCTCAGATTAGAGACCAGGTCAATGCCACACAGAGTTCTAGCAACAGACACATCTCTACAACAACTGTTAAGAGGAGACATTGTGCAGCAGGCCTTCATGGTAAAATAGCTGCTAGGAAACCACTGCTAAGGACAGGCAACAAGCAGAAGAGACTTGTTTGGGCTAAAGAACACAAGGAATGGACATTAGACCAGTGGAAATCTGTGCTTTGGTCTGATGAGTCCAAATTTGAGATCTTTGGTTCCAACCACCGTGTATTTGTGCGATGCAGAAAAGGTGAACGGATGGACTCTACATGCCTGGTTCCCACCGTGAAACATGGAGGAGGAGGTGTGATGGTGTGGGGATGCTTAGCTGGTGACACTGTTAGGGATTTATTCAAAATTGAAGGCATACTAAACCAGCATGGCTACCACAGCATCTTGCAGCGGCATGCTATTCCATCCGGTTTGCGTTTAGTTGGACCATCAATTACACAGGTCAACAAAAAAAAAAAATTTTTCTGGTGTCCAAAATATTTTAATGAATTTGGGGTATTTTTGGGGTGCTGATTCTGAATATGCTATCAGTTTTGCCAGATTGGCTCAAGTTTTTGAGATTTTTGGTATCTTATTTATAGCACTTGTTGGTAAATGCGACGCATCATCTCATTAATTTCTTTGGATTAGTACTTGAACTGAGCAGTTCTCAATATAGTTTTGTGTTAATTAGTGTTCCAAAAGTTTGTTCATAGCTTGATTTTTGCACTAACTTTATGTTGTTGTCTGTTTTCCAGTGAAAAGCATGAACTCATCAAGAAGAAGTTGTCTTAACGATCCAGACTCATTCTGTTACATTTGTGGTGAATACACACTGCCAAAACATAGAAGAAACATAACAGACTTCGTAAAAAAAGTGTATTTTGCCTATTTTGGGGTTATGCTTGGGGACCAAGACAAGTTTTGGGCACCACACATAGTGTGCAAAGCATGTATCGAATTATTACGAAAATGGAGCAAAGGACAAAGAAAAAGCTTCAAATTTGGTGTTCCAATGGTGTGGAGAGAGCCAAAAAATCATCATGATGACTGTTATTTATGGTAAACACAGGTACAGGCACATCTTCACAATGAGGGACAGGCCTTCTTGCAGATTCCATGTTACTCCCATTTTCGTTTCTTATGCTTATTGAATCCTTGCACTGCACAGAAATAACAGTCATCATGATGATTTTTTGGCTCTCTCCACACCATTGGAACACCAAATTTGAAGCTTTTTCTTTGTCCTTTGCTCCATTTTCGTAATAATTCGATACATGCTTTGCACACTATGTGTGGTGCCCAAAACTTGTCTTGGTCCCCAAGCATAACCCCAAAATAGGCAAAATACACTTTTTTTACGAAGTCTGTTATGTTTCTTCTATGTTTTGGCAGTGTGTATTCACCACAAATGTAACAGAATGAGTCTGGATCGTTAAGACAACTTCTTCTTGATGAGTTCATGCTTTTCACTGGAAAACAGACAACAACATAAAGTTAGTGCAAAAATCAAGCTATGAACAAACTTTTAGAACACTAATTAACACAAAACTATATTGAGAACTGCTCAGTTCAAGTACTAATCCAAAGAAATTAATGAGATGATGCGTCGCATTTACCAACAAGTGCTATAAATAAGATACCAAAAATCTCAAAAACTTGAGCCAATCTGGCAAAACTGATGACATATTCAGAATCAGCACCCCAAAAATACCCTAAATTCGATGAAATATCTTTGGCACCAAAAATGCTGTTGACCAGTGTTATTTTTCAACAGAACAATGACCCCAAACATACCTCCAGGCTGTGTAAGGGCTATTTGACCAAGAAGGAGAGTGATGGGGTGCTACGCCAGATGACCTGGCCTCCACAGTCTCCAGACCTGAACCCAATCGAGATGGTTTGGGGTGAGCTGGACCGCAGAGTGAAGGCAAAAGGGCCAACAGGTGCTAAGCATCTCTGGGAACTCCTTCAAGATTGTTGGAAGACCATTCCCGGTGACTAACTCTTGAAGCTCATCAAGAGAATGCCAAGAGTGTGCAAAGCAGTCATCAAAGCAAAAAAGCTACTTTGAAGAACCGACAATATAAGACATAATTTCAGTTGTTTCACACTTTTTTTGTTAAGTATATAATTCCACATGTGTTAATTCATAGTTTTGATGCCTTCAGTGTAAATGTACAATTTTCATAGTCATGAAAATACAGAAAAATCTTTCAATGAGAAGGTGTGTTTAAACTTTTGGTCTGTACTGTATATGAACCAGAACCAGGATTTCCTATGTAATGCTCCAGCCCCAGAGTCTCATATGTGATGCTGCTGCTCCAACATCTATGTGATGTATATGCACCACCCCTAGTGTCTCCTATGTGATGTATATACACCAGACTCTGTGTCTCCTATGTGATCTACCATATATACAGCACTCTGTGTTTCTCTTATACGATGTATACAGCTCTCTGTGTCTGCTATGTGATGTGTATGCTTCAGTCTCAGTCTATCCTATGTTATGTATAGTGTCAAACAAAAGGGTAACAATGTTTTGAACTTTTGACTTTCAGGCTCCATATCTCACCATCCACTTCTGCTGTGATCCTGAGACAGCCATCTTTTTATAGATAATCATCTTGGATATCTCATACATAAATTTGACTTGCAACTATTTAGTATATAATTAGTTACAGTGGGTACGGAAAGTAATCAGACCCCTTTAAATTTTTCACTCTGTTTCATTGCAGCCATTTGGTAAATTCAAAAAAGTTAATTTTTTTCTCGTTAATATACAATCTGCACCCCCATCTTGACTGAAAAAAACAAATGCAGTAATTTTTGCAAATTTATTAAAAAAGAAAAACTGAAATATCACATGGCCATAAGTATTCAGACCCATTGCTCAGACACTCATATTTAAGTCACATGCTGTCCATTTCCTTGTGATCCTCCTTGAGATGGTTCTACTCCTTCATTGGAGGCCAGCTGTGTTTAATTAACCTGATAGGACTTTATTTGGAAAGGCACACACCTGTCTATATAAGACCTCACGCCGCATGTCAGACCAAATGAGAATCAGGAGGTCAAAGGAACAGGCTAAGGACCTCAGAGACAGAATTGTGGGAAGGCACAGATCTGGCCAAGGTTACAACAGAATTTCCGCAGTACTCAAGGTGCCTAAGAGCACAGTGGCCTCCATAATCCTTAAATGGAAGAAGTTTGGGACCACCAGAAGTCTTCCTAGACCTGGCCATCCAGCCAAACTGAGCAATCGTGGGAGGAGCCTTGATGAGAGAGGTAAAGAAGAACACCAAGATCACAGTGGCTGAGCTCCAGAGATGCAGTAGGGAGATGGGAGAAAGTTCCACAAAGTCAACTATCACTGCAGCCATTCACCAGTCAGGCCTTTATGGCAGAGTGGCCCAATGGAAGCCTCTCCTCAGTGCAAGACATATGAAAGCCCGCATAGGACTCCCAGACTATGAGAAATAAGATTCTTTGGTCTGATGAGATGAAGATAGACCTTTTTGGTGATAATTCTAAGCGGTATGTGTGGAGAAAACCAGGCACAGCTCATCATCTGCCCATTACAATCCCAACAGTGAAACATGGTGGTGGCAGCATCATGCTATGGGGGTGTTTTTCAGCTGCAGGGACAGGACAACTGGTTGTCATTGAATGAAACACGAATGTGGTCAAGTACACAAATATCCTGGATGAAAACCTCTTCCAGAGTGCTCTGGACCTCAGACTTGGCCGAAAGTTCACCTTCCAACAAGAAAATGACCCTAAGCACACAGCTAAAACAACAAAGGAGTGGCTTCAGAACAACTCTGTGACCATTCTTGTCTGGCTCAACCAGACTGGAGAGGATCTGCATGGAAGAATGGCAGAGGATCCTCAAATCCAGGTGTGAAAAACTTGTTGCATCATTCCCAAGAAGACTCATGGCTCCACTAGCTCAAAAGGTGCTTCTACTCAATGCTGAGCAAAGGGTCTGAACACTTATGACCATGTGATATTTCAGTTTTTCGTCCTTAATACATTTGCAAAAATTTCTACATTTCTGGGTTTTTTTCAGTCAAGATGGGGTGCAGAGTGTACATTAATGAGAAAAAAATTGAACTTTTTTGAATTTACCAAATGGCTGCAAAGAAACAAAGAGTGAAACATTTAAAGGGGTCTGAATACTTTCCGTACCCACTGTATATGTATATTCACGAGTATAAATAAATTATATTAAATTATAATATATTACCCTTAATATTTTAATTAAGGTAACCACTAAAAAAAAGCATAGTTAACTAACAGGTGAGAAAAGCCATTAGTAAGACGGACGTCCATGTGGACAACTATGAGCCATGCATACAGCTACCTGTCAAACACAGTTAAAAATAATTGAGCTTGATGAAAAGCCAACAGATGTACTCAAAAGAACCCCGACCGTCCGTTCATCCTCTACTCATCATCACAATTATTCTTCTTAACAACTGCTGCATGTGGGTCAAATGTTATTTATACACCGAGGGTCTTACCTCATCCGTAATCTGACCTCCAAACGTCACCCATGTTCCTGTAAAGACACCGATACTATAATGTCAATACAGTAGGCTTGGGATGAATCCTTGGCATGTCTCACACACCAAGGTCAGTACAAAGCCTTCACTAAGGAAGACCATAGTCAATAGCAGATGTAATATAAGATTCCCCCACAAAAAAAAAAAAACTAAAGCAGTGTTCACATGTAACATTTTTGCTGCATTTTTGCATTTTTTTTCAGCAGCCAAAACCATCTCTCTTGGCATTTAAAACACTTTTTCTTAGCATTTTTTGGATGCAGATTACATGTCTCCTTTGTCTGTAGTACATGTGTAATAAAGTTAGTTTTAGTCACTGAAAATTCCGCAAAAAACACCATTGCATTTTTTGCAGTGTCTTTTCACTCTCTCATTGCTCTATATGTGTGAAAAAAATGCCACAAAAACGCTGAAAGAATTTACATGCTGCAGTTTTCCAATTCATTAAGAATAAAAAAAAGTAAGTGTGTGTATGAGATTATAGAAATCTCAGCTTTTGCTGGTACGGTTACTTTAAAAATCAGCTTATAATCTGCATTAAAAAACATGATCACATGTGCAACTCCTGGCAAAAATTATGGAATCACCGGCCTTGGAGGATGTTCATTCAGTTGTTTAATTTTGTAGACAAAAACCAGATCACAGACATGGCACAAAACTAAAGTCATTTCTAATGGCAACTTTCTGGCTTTACGAAACACTAAAAGAAATCAAGAACAAAAAATGTTGTAGTCAGTAATGGTTACTTTTTAGAACAAGCAGAGGGAAAAAAATATGGACTCACTCAATTATGTGGGAAAAAATTATGGAATCACTCTCTAAATTTCAATTCCCAAAACTAACACCTGCATCAAATTAGATCTGCTCGTTATTCTGCATCTAAAAAGGAGTGATCACGCCTTGGAGAGCTGTTGCACCAAGTGGACTGATATGAATCCAACACAAGAAATGTCAATTGAAACAAAGGAGAGGATTATAAAACTCTTAAAAGAGGGTAAATCATCACGCAATGTTGCAAAAGATGTTGGTTGTTCACAGTTAGCTGTGTCTAAAATCTGGACCAAATACAAACAACATGGGAAGGTTGTTAAAGGCAAACATACTGGTAGACCAAGGAAGACATCAAAGTGTCAAGACCGGAAACTTAAAGCAATATGTCTCCAAACAGAAAATGCACAACAAAACAAATGAGGAACGAATGGGTGGAAACTGGAGTCAACGTCTGTGACCGAACTGTAAGAAACCGCCTAAAGGAAATGGGATTTACATACAGAAAAGCTACATGAAAGCCATCATTAACACCTGAACAGAAAAAAAAGGTTACAATGGGCTAAGGAAAAGCAATCGTGGACAGTGGATGACTGGATGAAAGTCATATTCAGTGATGAATCGCGAATCTGCATTGGGCAAGGTGATGATGCTGGAACTTTTGTTTGGTGCCGTTCCAATGAGATTTGTAAAGATGACTGCCTGAAGAGAACATGCAAATTTCCACAGTAATTGATGATATGGGACTGCATGTCAGGTTAAGGCACTGGGGAGATGGCTGTCATTACATCTTCAATAAATGCACAAGTTTATGCTGATATTTGGACACTTTTCTTATCCCATCAATTGAAAGGATGTTTGGGGATGATGAAATCATTTTTCAAGATGACAATGCATCCTGCCATAGAGCAAAAACTGCGAAAATATTCCTTGAAAAAAGACACATAAAGTCAATGTCATGGCTGCAATGAGTCCGGATCTCAATCCAACTGAAAATCTTTGGTGGAAGTTGAAGAAAATGGTCCATGACAAGGCTCCAACCTGCAAAGCTGATCTGGCAACAGCAATCAGAGAAAGTTGGAGCCAGATTGATGAAGAGTCCTGTGTGACACTCGTTAAGTCCATGCCTCAGAGACTGCAAGCTGTAATAAAAGCAAGAGGTGATTCCATAATTTTTTCCCTCTGCTTGTTCTAAAAAAGTAACCATCACTGACTACCACATTTTTTATTTCTTTTATTGTTTCTTAAAGCCAGAAAGTTGCCATTTGAAATGACTTTAGTTTTGTGCCATGTCTGTGATCTGCTTTTTTTCTAACAACTGAATGAACATCCTCCAAGGCCGGTGATTCCATAATTTTTGCCAGAGGTTGAAGCTTTTTTAATGCATTTTTTTCTGCATAAAAAATGCAAGGTACAGCCAGAAACCTGCAACTGAAATTACATGTGTTATTTATTTATTTTTTTATGTGCCAAGTACACTTGAGGAAACGCTGTAGTTAAAATACTAAACAAAATTGCCATATTGGGTTAAAAAAAAAAGGTAAAAAATAATGCACCATGTAAATGAGATTTTAAAAATCTTGTTCATTTTGCTTACTATTCTTTCCATGAAAAAAAAGGCACCGAAGAAAAAGAATTGCAATGTGTAAACTAGCTCCAAGATATTCACACAAGTTACAATTGTATCAACAGGCGGGACTTTGGTCTGGTTTTAATTAAAAGTGCAGCATGTAAACAGGATAAAGTTTTCCCTTCCACCTCTATAGGATAAAAAATAAGGACATGTAAAAGCAAAAATGGGCCACTTTCTGATAAAAAAATTATTAGAATTTAGACTGATCATTAAAATCTGGAATAAAAAATAATTAAGAAATGGTTGAGTTTTTGGTGTTTTTTTTTTAGGTTGAGTTGTTTTTTTTTTTAGGTTGAGTTGTTTGGGTTTTTTTTAGGTTGAGTTGGTTTTTTTTGCTGTTGTGTTACAAAAAAGAATTTTAATAAAAAAGATTTGATTTAATGAATATAAACAAATGTTACACATTTTACAGGCTACTTAGTGTAAAATCACAGAATCCAACATTACATAATTTAAACAATTCTCAATTTATCTACAGATTAGACAAACCAAATAATACAGGAAAAGAGACAAGAGTCTCCTTTGATCAATGGATAATGTAGTCGCAGAAAAATTAATTTTGGGTGTCTCACGCTCGCTACAAATATTTGCAGAATTGACATTTTATTTATTTTAAACCTTTTTTTTTTCATGAATGTATTTATTTATTCTTAATTCCAAATTAGACATTTTTTTCAGAACTGACCATATATCTAAGGTTTTGTGCATATGTGCGGAAGTTGTTTCTGTTTTTTGGATCGGTTATGAGATTATAAAAATGGAAATAAAAGTATTCCATAACAGGAATCATCTGTAGGTCTTGCCTTTTTTCCAGCTAGTACCCGCTTTTTTTCTTTGTTTGTTTTTAAGTTCTGGAACAAAGAACATAACCTGTATTTTTTTTTTTTTGTGGGATCAAAAATATAAAGATGATAAAAAATGGTAACTGGATCATAAAGGATAGTTGTCTGCTTTTAGCATTGCAAGTGCCCAGAACAGTAGTGTTCAGAGACTACTACAAACTTTTTTTTTTTTTTTAAGGGATCCATCCAAGATCGGAAACTTTGCATCCACTTTTGCTCTATTTGTAACGGATACTTTTTTTTTTTTTTTACTATTTACTACAGGATCTGTTACAAACATAACACAACAGAACATGTGAAAGAAGCCTAAAACGCTTTAAAAAAAAATAAAAAAATTTATATATATATATATATATATATATATATATATATATATGTTCTGAGAGTTTTAGGCTCTGTTCACATGTCCTGTCGTCTTACATTTGTAACAGATCCAGTATTAAAGGGGGAATAAAAGGATCTGTTACAAATAGAGCAAAAATGGATGCTAAGCTTCTGATTTTGGATGGATCCTTTAAAACAAATAAAAATAAATAAAATTTTTTTTTTAGATAATAAAATGTTCTAGGGAGAATTCATCTCAACCTAGAGGACCAAAACATGAAAAGCTGTGCTTCTGTGCCCAAAAATATAATAGCGTTTTAATCTCAGACATTTATGGCATATGCTCAGGAAATACCGTTCCCAGATGTGTGGCTGTGCGGGTTTTTTAGTCCCCCCATTATATAGACCCATTTGCACAAGCCCAAACGTCTCCATTGACTTCTATGGGAGTTACGAAAGTAGCTGAGCATGCAAGCAGAGAACACAATGGAGGACGAAGAGCGCGTGTGTGCATACGTCCAAGCATGTCAGGACCCTGATATGTTTCAGAAAAACAAAGTACCATTTTAAGACTTTTTAATCTACTAGATTTTGCTTCTCATCCCTATCAATCTCACTATCAGTTTCCAAAGAACAACACAATAAAAAAAAAAAAAACAACACAAAACCAGAGAGGAGAAAAAATAATTATTTCCTAAACTTACCTAAGCCTAGGCAGGAGACCCTTAGGCCGGACTTCCCAAGATTCCTGAAAAAACAAAGTATGTACGTGTTAATAAAGCAAACGTCAGAAATGATCACTGGATTCATTAATATACATCATTATGATTCACTGTAAAGTGACAGAAACCAGAGCATATATTCTGTAAATTAGGTTACTTGTGTTTTTATTGAGTTTTTGACTCTTTTTGGTGTCATGTTTTACATTAAGTTGCTTTGTTTTTGATACTTCTTGATATGTGGCTTTGACAAAACTTTGTTGATCTAGTTATGTGCGGATTATTTATATTTTTATTTATTTACATACATAGTGTGCGATATTAGTAAAATGTTATCAGTGTAACATGTATATTGCACATAGTGCGGCTTGATAAGATTTTCTGAAGATTCCAGTTCGGGAAGGTTCCTCACATTCCTGTATTTCGAGAACCATCATATTCCACACTCCGCAGTATGGCTACTACTCACACTTTCATTACAAATGGGACAAAACATAAATCCGAACGAATCGCCTGGTTGCCTTCATCGTAAATGCAATTCTTCTATCTGGAGAAACTAAAGTTAGTCCTGGATTGGCTTTTATAGTCAACAGTTCAACTTTTATCATTTGCAACAACTGTATCTTCTAGAAAGGAGAGAATCCATTTGCCAGGTCCTGATCCAGTGGCCACGTCAATCCTCTGCAGCTGACAGACTGGTAGATCACAAACCGCCTCCAGACCGGCCGGAATCCCGGGCCAGTGTTTGATTAGACGACCAAATGAGTGCAACGCAAATATGACCTTGTGCCAGGTTTACAAATTAGAACAGGCACCAGGGATTCTAGCAGGTAGAGGGCGGCTCGCAGGGCTCCAAACTGATGGCTGCCGGATCAGAGTCCTGCAAATCAATTCACTTTTCTCAAGAAGATAGCACAGGGTCTTGTTACAAATTATAAAAGTTGAATTGTTGCCCAGGGGCTACCATTAACGGACCTGGCCGCAGGACCAAAGACCTGTGAGTCGGATCGCTGCTCTCTATTATCTTCTTGACACAGCAGTGGAAGTTCATTCACAAATCCACCTGTATGGTTCATATTCCAGCACCTTGTATTTTACTTAAATGCTCCTCAAAGATTTTAATGGAATGTGAAAGACAGTGTGATTAATCACCCAAACAAGCTTTCTGGTAGTCACTGAGCTAGCAAGAAATACTGGAAGATTTTTTCTCAGATATCAGAAAAAAATAGTAAATTCACGTCTAGAATGTAGTATAAGCTATAGGAGAGATTACCAGCTCCTGAGCCTGATACATATCATAGAATCATAGAATGTTAGGGTTGGACCTCAAGGGTCATCGTGTCCAACCCCCTGCTCAATGATTGCAAACTACATCCACTGTACATTCACAGCAGATATGGAATGGGTTAAGGATGAGAACAAGATGATTAGGTCATGTATTTACTAAGTGACTCCATTAGCAGAATAGTGAGTGCAGCTCTGGAGTATAATACAGGATGTAACTCAGGATCAGTAATGTAATGTATGTACACAGTGACTGCACCAGCAGAATAGTGAGTGCAGCTCTGGGGTATAATACAGGATGTAACTCAGGATCAGTACAGGATCAGTAATGTAATGTATGTACACAGTGACTGCACCCGCAGAATATTGAGTGCAGCTCTGGAGTATAATACAGGATGTAACTCAGGATCAGTAATGTAATGTATGTACACAGTGACTGCACCAGCAGAATAGTGAGTGCAGCTCTGGAGTATAATACAGGATGTAACTCAGGATCAGTAATGTAATGTATGTACACAGTGACTGCACCAGCAGAATAGTGAGTACAGTTCTGGAGTATAATACAGGATGTAACTCAGGATCAGTAATGTAATGTATGTACACAGTGACTGCACCAGCAGCATAGTGAGTGCAGCTCTGGAGTATAATACAGGATGTAACTCAGGATCAGTAATGTAATGTATGTACACAGTGACTGCACCAGCAGCATAGTGAGTGCAGCTCTGGAGTATAATACAGGATGTAACTCAGGATCAGTAATGTAATGTATGTACACAGTGACTGCACCAGCAGAATAGTGAGTGCAGCTCTGGAGTATAATACAGGATGTAACTCAGGATAAGTAATGTAATGTATGTACACAGTGACTGCACCAGCAGAATAGTGAGTACAGTTCTGGAGTATAATACAGGATGTAACTCAGGATCAGTAATGTAATGTATGTACACAGTGACTGCACCAGCAGCATAGTGAGTGCAGCTCTGGAGTATAATACAGGATGTAACTCAGGATCAGTAATGTAATGTATGTACACAATGACTGCACCAGCAGAATAGTGAGTGCAGCTCTGGGGTATAATAAATGGTGTAATTAAGGATTAGTGACGGATAAGTTATATAATGTATTTATTAAGCATTTCATGTAGATTTGTTGAAGAAATGTGGATGCATTCTAGACAAAATGGTGCTGAAAGGTAGTAATAAAATGTAAGGATTTATACACAGTGTACATTATTATGTAGTAATATAACGGTCATTTTCTCAGACATCTGAACTACTGACGACTAATCAGAAATTCACACATAACAGCAGCACCCAGAGAAGCGACTTTTGGAATAGCAGATGCTTGATGTTATGTCCATCAAAGTATTAGACTGAATCATCAGATTACGCCGTCCAATCCCCTTTTTCTTGCAAAGCTGCCAGAGGTTGAATGAGAGGCAAAGCTCGTTCCTTTGCTTTGACCATGTTGTGCAGAGAGTTTAATTATGTCCTTCAGGCATAAAACACGAGCAGATGTGAAGGGGTCTTCTTAGTTCTCTCCGACGTCTGCGCTAGAAATTCTGCTGCGTTTCCTATATGCAATCTGAAATATGCTCTAACATCAGTAATAGGGGTTTATAACCAGAAACCACAATGGTAAGCACAGATACCAAATGACTAATTGAAGCCTTCAGAAATCTATCTAGAGCTGCGCAGTGTGTGCTCCGCATCTGCAGAGGGGACTTCTCTAAGGCCTAATTCACACGCTCATTTCAAGTCCCCAAAAAAGAGCAACTTTTTTTTTTTCTTAAATTAGTTTGGTGGTTCCGTTTCTTACGGTGTTGATAATTTATTTTTTTTTAAATTTTTTCTTCTACCTCCCTGTGACTATTAACAAGGGGCTGTCCCAACGGCGGAGGGGCTGTCCCAACGGCAGAGGGGCTGTCCCAACGGCAGAGGGGCTGTCCCAACGGCAGAGGGGCTGTCCCAACGGCAGAGGGGCTGTCCCAATGGCGGAGGGGCTGTCCCAACGGCCGAGGGGCTGCCCCAATGGCGGAGGGGTTGTCCAACAGTAGACAACCTCTGTGAGTAGAATGTAACTTTTTTTTTTAAGCTGTACTTACAAAAAATAAATAATAATAAAATTGAAACTAGTGCATTGTACAAATGACACTTGATGATCGACTGGTATCATGCCCAAAGCCTTTAGGTAGAACATCACGGTCCGGTCCCTGAGATCACTGCTGTATATAGTAAGTATATAGGGATTAGTAAGGGACCACCAGTGAGCACTAAAGATGCCACTGGAAACTCATAGTTCAAAGTCTTTTATGGCTCCTATTATCATGACTGCTTACCATCATATCCATGTACCTTACACTTTAAAATAAAAATAAATAAAAGATTATTTAAAAAAGAAAAAAAAAAGGGTTTTCCACTTTCAAGAAGGTGGACCAACCCTTTAAACATTTTTTACAAATTCAAACCATGGTACTAAGCATAAGAAGCACAAGTCATTTTCTTATGACAGATGGTCCCATGTAGAAAACTTCATCCAAGAAAAAAAAAAAAAATATTGATCTGTCCCTTATAGCAACCAAATTGGTGTCTGCATTTTCTCCCTGGAGCAAAAGTTTATAAATTGAGAACGGCATCCTGACTGGCCGGGTAAAAGATGGCTGTGCTAATGCCGCTGTGATACAGGAGGTCCTTAGGGTGTGAGGTCAGTGACCACTGCGGGTTGAAGGAAGCGCTAGTTCTGTACAATCGGTGTCTGTGCACTTCAGCGAGAAAAAATACTTGAAGCATGCACTGCACTAATCTGGTCAGTGTTCTGAATAACACTGGTGCATGTCAATATCAGCATATCCTGCCCTCGTTGCCCTACGCTGGCCCAAGCTAATTGCCCAACATGTTCATTGCAAGAGTGGCTGCCTGCTATCGACGTTCATTAGTCCACACAGCAGCTTTTTTTTTTTTCACACCGCACATCTGTTATTATTGGATCAGAGTCCTGTCTGTTGTGCACATGGACGGCATCCGTCCAAAAACACGAGCGTCTAAATCTGGATTAAAAATGTAGACATGCGCATATAAGTCTGAGTACAGACCACAGGTCTCCTGACCAAGGCCGTCGGCCGTCCAGAAATTCATGGACAGTCCATAAAAATAGGGCACTTTTTACTCCTGTGCATAAAACAAGCAATTAATGCGTCCAATTTAATTTTTGAAGCTGGAGAAACTTATACAGATTATTATAACTGTATTTATCACTTTTACAGTCCACAGTGACAGCAGCGGATGATTTCATAGAGGATTTATGGGCTGTACACATGGATCACTTATAATCTTAATGATTTATTATAGTCTTCTAACAATGTCTGTATAAAAAGTTGGCTGATCATGATGTTTGGAGAAGCGGTCCAGAAAAAGTAAAGCGTCAAGTTGGCTTATCCTGCTCTTGACCCGAACGGCACTGTATCGGATATGCCTATAAGGATGTTGTGCGTGGATCAGGAAATCCGCGGGGTGACGGGAAATCTGCAGGGTGATGGGAAATCCGCGGGGTGACGGGAAATCTGCAGGGTGATGGGAAATCCGCTAGGTGTTGGGAAATCCGTGAGGCAACTGGAAATCTGCGGGGTGATGGGAAATCCGCGGGGTGACGGGAAATCTGAGGGGTGATGGGAGATCCGCGGGGCGACTGGAGATCCGTGGGGCGACGGGAGATCCGCGGGGCGACGGGAGATCTACAGGGTGACGGGAAAGCTGCAGGGTGATGGGAAGCTGCAGTCTGGTCTCAGACCGTGATATATCGACATCAGATTTTAGAAATCAGCAAATGAGTATCCAAATTAGAAAGTTCATATTTGTTTGTCCAAGCTCTAAACCCCGGTGATTCAGCCACATCTTCAAGACTCCTTGTAATCAATAGCACAGAGCTTTCCTCCCAAAAGGTTATTAAATTAAAAATAATTGTAATATAATATAGAATATAACCCCGCCACACCACCCACCCCTCCCCGAGCATCTTTTTCTACCAAATTATAAGGCTACGTTCACAAGTTGCGTTTTTGCCACATTTTTTGTGTGCAAATTTTAAGCTGCCTTTTACAGTACCACCAAAACCTATTAAATTTTCAGAAATCTCATGCACACATTTTTTTATGACTGAAATGGAAAACTGCAGCGCTTTTGAAAAAAAAATGCATTTTTTCACCCATTGAAAGCAATGAGTAAGTTAAAAAAACGCAGCAAAAAAACTGAGGAAGTTGCATAATGTTTTGTTTGGGGGGGGGCGCACTAAACTTTATCAACGTGCACAAGAGTCAATAAAAATGCAGGAAAATCAGCTTTTTGTAAGCAGCTTCTTTAATGTCGAGAGAGCAGGTTTTGCCTGCAGAAGAAAAAAAAGCAGCAAAAACGTAAGGTGTGAAAGTTTATGGTCTCGGACGGAATGCCACAAAGCTTTTCTATCCCTCTGCATTGCAAACCTTCCAACTCAGCCTGTGTTCACAAACAGCGGTTTTCTTGGGTACGTTTTTCCAGCAGAAACATTGCAAACCTCGGAAAGGACACTGCACATTTTAATGTGTTTTCAATGCAGAAAACAGTGCATTTTTTGGAAGAATTGACATGCAGCATTGTTTTGCTAAACGCTCTGCAAGATGGAAAAAAAAAAAAAAACGTAAAGTGTGAATGAGATTTTAGACCAATGTTACATAAACTAGTAGCAACCATGGTGGGCAAAACATTAAGCTCCCGAGCCCTAATATAAAGTCTGGAGGGGGGGACCTTTATACGGTAACACAACTGCAACATTTCCAGCACTTAGGTATACAAATAGAACACAGAATAAAGAGCAGCGCGGCATCATTGACGCAATTCTTTTGTGTTACCGGAAGAGTGTACATACCCTTAAGTCCGGGGGTTCTTCACATACCTAAGCAAAAGTTTGCCATCTGTACTCGAGCACTGTCAATGTCAAATACATAACGTTTCCTGGCTAATCCTTACTGGATCAACGTGCAGGAATACAGATGTAGCAGAGCTGAATTTGTCATTTAACTCTACGGAAATCCAAACCTTGTTCTCACAAGAGAGTTTAAAGTTAGTTGTGCTGCGGTGGACAAACTTGGCTCTGCTTCCTTTCTTAAACCCAGCTTAGCTAGAAATGACTAATGTATCGATGCAAAGATTAACCTCATTGCAAAATGTTAATCTTCAGCATCTACGTCCGCTGCATGGTTGGCGTCCTGCTCGGGAATTGCCAGCACTCTAATCCTCTGCGTTACACACATTCTCTGCAATGTCTTTTACCATATTTTATGTAAACATGGCTTTTTAAAGACATAGTACTACGTGCACAGCAGTGTAGTGTAGGACAAGTCTGCATATTGTGGAATGTCCTCTGTACAAATATACTGATGTAGCAGCTCTGAATCCAGCAGATCTGGTCTTGAAACTAACTGTGGAATCACTAGATGTCAATTTAATAAATATTTTGATGTCTGATCGCTCGTGTCGTAAGAGTAAAGTGAAAAATTCAGCTCTTTACATCAGTAAATACAGGAATGAATTAATAAATTGACAGAGATTAATCCAATACCAACCACTCCCTCCCACCCCTGCCCATACCTATACTTCATTCCGGGCTGGCGCAAGCTGGTTTCACTAGGGGCTGGCACATTTTGCACTGACAGATGTCCCAGGCTCCGAGCGACCATTGCCACGGCTCGGAATCTTGTCCTGGCTCCAAGGCTTGGGCTACTGACATTTTGCCGGCTCAGTCTATCATCCGCACTCCGACTTTTTAAACTGTGCTCCGAACAAGCGAATGAAACCTGCATGGCGTTGTCTCCTTTTTGCAGCTCTCCAATATACTTAGTAGTTACCCTTGGAGGGGAGAAGTTACTCTGCGATGGTCTTTTGCCGGTGACTTGGCAAGGCTAAAACATACGAGATCCTTTATTTCCTCTATTTTTTTTCCTATTTGTGGAAGGCAACTGCAAGGTTAAACCGAGAGGATACGGATATTATAAAAGCATTATCTGATCTTTGGGAGAAAAAAAAAAGCACTGGAGCTCCTTTAATCTTCTTCAAAACCAATCTCTCCGGGGAATAGAAAAACGGCACTTTCCTGGTCCCATCTTTATGATAGAGCAGTTGTGGCAAAAAGAAGAAAAAATACTCAAAAACAACAAAAACAGCTCCTCTCAAAGACAAAACGCAACATCGTAATACGAACAACAACAAAAAAGTGAAACTTTTTTTTTTTTTTAGCAAGATTCCAAAAAATCTACAAAGCTGACGTGAATGACTGAAGCTGGATATATGGCCGATAGAAATCCTCGGAGAAGGCACGTAAGAGGCTCTGTGCTGGAGATCCCAGGGTCTTCTGCATGCTGCTGAGATCTCCGTCTGTGATGTTCCTTCTTCAACAGCCAAGTCGACCTCTGGAGTCCGGAGCTCACAGCTCCTGTGGTGATACTGGGAGCTTCACATGTCTCTTTAAGTCAATTAGGTATCCAGTCAACTGTACCGAATGCCCCCATCGGTTCATTATTAAGTAAAGGGGAAAACGCTGTGCCTTCTCCTCTAGCGGAGAATTTGTGTAGGACGCCTATTGTTGTGGTTGGCAGCTCGGCACCCTATTTACCTGCTGTGTCACCGAAATGTATACAGCTCCGTGCATTTTCACATGTCGTTACAGACCGGTGCCTGAAATAAAGGGGCAGATACCGAGCGCAGGTCAATTTCTTTCCCAGCAAGAGCAAGATTTGCAAATATGACAGCCTGGGAAGAGTTAAAATTGTGCAACTTGATCTATACCTTGCTGCTGTATTTCTATCAGCTTGGATCTTGGCCAGGACCATGTATTTGAACTGTTGATGCGGAAAGTGGCTCTTGTTAGAAAACACAATACACTGTGTGATTAATGAATATTATATATATATGCACACGCACACATAGGTTGTAACGGACCGGGCAGATTTAGACCTCGCTCTCTTAGTGGCTACTTTTAATACTATATCATATAAACAGTAACATTTATAGAGTAAATTGAACACGTGGGAAAAACAATTATAGACTATTTTTGCATTGCAAGTTGTAGAGTTGCAGGTTCTTTCTAAGGCCTAATTCAGACATTCGATTATTACATACGAGTGCAATCCGTGTTTTTTTCACAGAGAGCACTCATACTTGTTACAGTCTATGGGGTCATTCGTATGTACATGATTTTTCTCAGACCAAGAGCTCCCTGGAAAATTGTGATTTTGATCTGAGGGTCGGATCAAAAATCGGCAATGCAAGTCTGTGGGTCAGTGAAAAAAAAAATTGGATTTTCGCAGACTGTCAGAAAGGAGAAGGTGGAGAAACTTTTTTTTAAATTTCGCCATGTGTGAGTAAAACGAATGAAGCTCGGACCAGGCTCGGACCAGGCTCGGACCAGGCTCGGACCAGGCTCGGACCTGGCTCGGACCTGGCTCGGACCTGGCTCGGACCTGGCTCGGACCTGGCTCGGACCTGGCTCGGACCTGGCTCGGACCTGGCTAATCAGTTCATTTTTCTTGTGGAAAATTGGATGAGTCAATGAGCCCTTAAACTGAATGGGAAGTATAGGAAGTATTACTTCAAAATCTGGAAAAAAAAAAAGATACCCAATAACTACACAATCAATAGTAAGATCCCACACGTCAGTAGGGAGAACGACAATGGTATGGTCATTTGGCCAAGTATATGTACATTCCGGAGGCAACCTCCTCTTCTGAGTCATGTGACGGCAATTGCGACTCTCCAGATGACACTGCTCTATGTATGAATGTAAATCTATGGAGCCACTTTGACGCTCCAAAGATTTACATTGTGAAAGCCACTTCTGGAGAGTGATCCAGTGAGTCTGAAGAGCGGTGACGTCACTCTGAAAAGTAGCGGAATGGTGCTGGATACTGGTGAAAACTGTGATCGGTGAGCATATTAACACACTGACACTACACAAGTTTAGGGGAAAATTATTAGAAGTACCATACTTCTTTAAAGATATGCAGAATTGGAAAAAGTGTCTAATTTTGTTTCCAGAAACAGTGCCACTCTGGTCTAAAGGCTGAATCTGGTATTGCAGCTAAAAACAATTAGAAAATAACAATCCGGAAACGTTTGCCATTCGTATTATAAAAAGTGAGAAAGTGACACCAATCTGATTATTTCCATTGATGACCCTTCTGCAATGTTTAAGGATTGACCAAATACCGAGGACACTGAGCCTAAGCAGGATCACGTTTTATGGACATGTGTCAGGTTGAGTTTACCAACATGTCTTGCCAAAATGAATGAGCATTAGGACAAGATCACAATATATACACATTTCTGCCCCAAACCCCCTCCCAATAGGAGTCAGATACTAAAATACTAGTTTTACAAATATCAGATTTTGGGCTGTTTCCTAATGAGAAAAGCCTTCAGATATAGTTTTTTCGATGAAAGCTAGAGCTCTATAAAAACAATTTGTTGTCAATTGGATATTAAAGGGGGTTGTCCACTACAGAACAATCTTTTATTAATGGGTCAAGGGAGGTGAAAAAGAGCCCCCCAAAAAAGAAACCTCCCAGAACGGTGGTGCCCCTCCATACTCAGTGCTGTGTCCCCCTGCCAGCCTTCTGGCATCAACATCCAGTGAAGGCATCATGTGGACGCTGCAGCTAATCAACGGCCATTGATTGGCTGCAGCATGCACATTTCATCTGAGCTGATGCAACACCATTTTTCCTGCTGGATGTTGATGCCAAGAGACTGGCAGGGGAGACAGCACTGAATACACAGGTGTGTCACGCCTAATCAGGAGCCGAATATCGATTTTTCACACTTTCCAGAACCCAATAATTAGAAAATGTCGAATAGTTGACAAGCCCTTTAAAATGTTGCTCCAATTTTAAAGGCATTGTCCAGAGAATATAAATTATTGTTGCCCCCCCCCCCCCCCCCCTTCCCCAATCTGTGCTTTCTGGGGCCAGCCTCAAAACACTCTACATGGCCGGAGACAACCGCTCAGTTGGCCACTGGGGAGACGGGTCACGAGCTGTGTCTTGGTGTATGAGTACTTCTGGCAATCTCCGGTGTGACGAGGGCAGGTAGTACAGGCCAGCGATAACCAGTGAGGGGGTGGGGAGGATACATAAACATTTCTATTTTATGTAAAAATAAATTCTTGAATAGGACCCGGCAGCTCTTCTGACATCTGTGCTTTGTCATTTACAAATTCACAAAATTAACGTATTAATAAAATGACAATTGGGTGTTGCCATCCCCCCCTTATCAAAAGGTCACTACATGGTCAGCACTGATTGGATGTCAGAGTATGGTAACACCCAGTTGTCAATTTATTCCAACAGCAATAACAGAAGATGAGTACAGGCCGGGATCACATCTGCGTTCAGGAATTCTGTATCTGTTCCATTCTAGGAACATACAATCGGCAATAATGTCCAAAAGGTAAGTCATCCAAACGGAAGCAGAAGAGTCCTATAGACTATTACGGGGTCTATCTGGGTTCTGTTATACAGTCATGGCCAAAAGTATTGACACCTCTGCAATTCTGTCAGATAATACTCAGTTTCTTCCTGAAAATGATTGCAAACACAAATTCTTTGGTATTATTATCTTCATTTAATTTGTGTTAAATGAAAAAACACAAAAGAGAATGAAGCAAAAAGCAAAACATTGATCATTTCACACAAAACTCAAAAAATGGGCCAGACAAAAGTATTGGCACCCTCAGCCTAATACTTGGTTGCACAACCTTTAGCCAAAATAACTGCGACCAACCGCTTCCGGTAACCATCAATGAGTTTCTTACAATGCTCTGCTGGAATTTTAGACCATTCTTCTTTGGCAAACTGCTCCAGGTCCCTGATATTTGAAGGGTGCCTTCTCCAAACTGCCATTTTTAGATCTCTCCACAGGTGTTCTATGGGATTCAGGTCTGGACTCATTGCTGGCCACCTTAGAAGTCTCCAGTGCTTTCTCTCAAACCATTTTCTAGTGCTTTTTGAAGTGTGTTTTGGGTCATTGTCCAGCTGGAAGACCCATGACCTCTGAGGGAGACCCAGCTTTCTCACACTGGGCCCTACATTATGGTGCAAAATTTCTTGGTAGTCTTCAGACTTCATAATGCCATGCACACGGTCAAGCAGTCCAGTGCCAGAGGCAGCAAAGCAACCCCAAAACATCAGGAAACCTCCGCCATGTTTGACTGTAGGGACCGTGTTCTTTTCTTTGAATGCCTCTTTTTTTCTCCTGTAAACTCTATGTTGATGCCTTTGCCCAAAAAGCTCTACTTTTTTCTCATCTGACCAGAGAACATTCTTCCAAAATGTTTTAGGCTTTTTCAGGTAAGTTTTGGCAAACTCCAGCCTGGCTTTTTTATGTCTCGGGATAAGAACAAGGGGTCTTCCTGGGTCTCCTACCATACAGTCCCTTTTCATTCAGACGCTGACGGATAGTACGGGTTGACACTGTTGTACCCTCGGACTGCAGGGCAGCTTGAACTTGTTTGGATGTTAGTCGAGGTTCTTTATCCAACATCCACACAATCTTGCGTTGAAATCTCTTGTCAATTTTTCCTTTTTGTCCACATCTAGGTATGTTAGCCACAGTGCCATGGGCTTTAAACTTCTCGATGATACTGCGCACGGTAGACACAGGAACATTCAGGTTTTTGGAGTTGGACTTGTAGCCTTGAGATTGCTCATGCTTCCTCACAATTTGGTTTCTCAAGTCCTCAGACAGTTCTTTGGTCTTCTTTCTTTTCTCCATGCTCAATGTGGTACACACAAGGACACAGGACAGCGGTTGAGTCAACTGTAATCCATGTCAACTGGCTGCAAGTGTGATTTAGTTATTGCCAACACCTGTTAGGTGCCACAGGTAAGTTACAAGTGCTGTTAATTACACTAATTAGAGAAGCATCACATGATTTTTCGAACAGTGCCAATACTTTGGTCCACCCCCTTTTTTATGTTTGTTGCGGAATTATATCCAATTTGGCTTTAGGACAATTATTTTTGTGTTTTTACATTTAAGACAAATTAAATGAAGATAATAATACCAAAGAATTTGTGTTTGAAATCATTTTCAGGAAGAAACTGAGTATTATCTGACAGAATTGCAGGGGTGTGAATACTTTTGGCCATGACTGTATGTTAGTTCATAGAACAACAAAAAAACCTTCAGTATGATGCACCTTTTGTTACGTTGCTAAAACTGACAAGTAACGGAAACCAGACAGACCCCATAATAGCCAACAGGGTCCTCATGCTTCCACTGGCACCAGTTTTGCAATACATAAGTTTTGGATATGAATTCCATTTGTTGGTTCCAAGTATAGAACAGACCACGGAATTCCGATACGAAGACGTGAACGTCGCCTAGACCAGACATGTGCGTAGACTAAACATTTCAGGTGGAAATGCCATAACAGTGCACAAGTGAACCACATTCAACCAAATGATTGTGTTCATTCATCCTACAGTTGTGACCAAAAGTATTGACACCCCTGCAATTCTGTCAGATAATACTCAGTTTCTTCCTGAAAATGATTGCAAACACAAATTATTTGGTATTATTATCTTCATTTAATTTGTCTTTAATGAAAAAACACAAAAAGAATTGTCCTAAAGCCAAATTGGATATAATTCCACACCAAACATAAAAAAGGGGGTGGACAAAAGTATTGGCACTGTTCGAAGAATCATGTGATGCTTCTCTAATTTGTGTAATTAACAGCACCTGTAACTTATCTGTGGCACCTAACAGGTGTTGGCAATAACTAAATCACACTTGTAGCCAGTTGACATGGATTAAAGTTGACTCAACCTCTGTCCTGTGTCCTTGTGTGTACCACATTGAGCATGGAGAAAAGAAAGAAGACCAAAGAACTGTCTGAGGACTTGAGAAACCAAATTGTGAGGAAGCATGAGCAATCTCAAGGCTACAATACAAGTCCATCTCCAAAGACCTGAATGTTCCTGTGTCTACCGTGCGCAGTGTCATCAAGAAGTCTAAAGCCCATGGCACTGTGGCTAACATACCTAGATGTGGACGGAAAAGAAAAATTGACAAGAGATTTCAACGCAAGATTGTGTGAATGTTGGATAAAGAACCTCGACTAACATCCAAACAAGTTCAAGCTGCCCTGCAGTCCGAGGGTACAACAGTGTCAACCCGTACTATCCGTCGGCGTCTGAATGAAAAGAGACTGTTATGGTAGCAGACCCAGGAAGACCCCACTTCTTACCCCGAGACATAAAAAAGCCAGGCTGGAGTTTGCCAAAACTTACCTGAAAAAGCCTAAAACGTTTTGGAAGAATGTTCTCTGGTCAGATGAGAAAAAAGTAGAGCTTTTTGGGCAAAGGCATCAACATAGAGTTTACAGGAGATAAAAAGAGGCATTCAAAGAAAAGAACACGGTCCCTACAGTCAAACATGGCGGAGGTTCCCTGATGTTTTGGGGTTGCTTTGCTGCCTCTGGCACTGGACTGCTTGACTGTGTGCATGGCATTATGAAGTCTGAAGACTACCAACAAATTTTGCAGCATAATGTAGGGCCCAGTGTGAGAAAGCTGGGTCTCCCTCAGAGGTCATGGGTCTTCCAGCAGGACAATGACCCAAAACACACTTCAAAAAGCACTAGAAAATGGTTTGAGAGAAAGCACTGGAGACTTCTAAGGTGGCCAGCAATGAGTCCAGACCTGAATCCCATAGAACACCTGTGGAGAGATCTAAAAATGGCAGTTTGGAGAAGGCACCCTTCAAATATCAGGGACCTGGAGCAGTTTGCCAAAGAAGAATGGTCTAAAATTCCAGCAGAGCATTGTAAGAAATTCATTGATGGTTACCGGAAGCAGTTGGTCGCAGTTATTTTGGCTAAAGGTTGTGCAACCAAGTATTAGGATGAGGGTGCCAATACTTTTGTCTGGACAATTTTTGGAGTTTTGTGTGAAATGATCAATGTTTTGCTTTTTGCTTCATTCTCTTTTGTGTTTTTTCATTTAAGACAAATTAAATGAACATAATAATACCAAAGAATTTGTGATTGCAATCATTTTCAGGAAGAAACTGAGTATTATCTGACAGAATTGCAGGGGTGTCAATACTTTTGGCCACAACTGTATATGATGAATGCCAGCAGTCTTCCTGATAGTCTGACATCATAAGGCCTTGTTGGTGGTAGGAGAAAGGAACTCCTGGAAATGACATAATATTAAAGGGAATCCGTCAGCACAAAATGACTGATCAAACCAAGCACAGGCGCTCGGTGCACCATGACGTGGCCAAACATTTAAGTGCATCTTCCACTTATTTGCTTTAAACAACTCTGGCTTTATTAAGTCAGACAAGGGCAGAGACAGACAGAAAACAAGTAATTAATTCTGTGCTGACACAGTCCATTTAAATTTGAGTATCTACACCATGCAGACACTGAGAAAATGCTGAGGATTTTGGGGAGAGGTTGCTTATGTTTGGTTAAAGGCAGAAATTAGTAGGATGCCCACTAGTTTTTTTTTTTCCCCCATGGAAACCCAGAGTCTACAAACGTTTATTTTTTACACCAGCAGACTATTTTAATTTTAAAGGGAATCTGTCAGCAGGTTTTTGGTATGTAATCTGAGGACAGCATGAGGTAGGGGTTGAAACACAGATTTCATGGAAGTGTCCCATGTCAGGTTGTGTGGTGTTTACTTATAATTAAGGTTTTATCACCTGGTGATTATCATTGTATGCACTACATCAGGTCATACAAGCTATCCTGACTCCGCCCCCCCTGTGATTAGCAGCTCATTGTCTATAGACAATGTAAATGGAGAGCCTGGTGTGGGCGGGGTAGGCTTTCTGAGCTCTGCTTTATGGGAAATCAAAGAACTCTAGTGTCAGAACTGCTGCATCCAGTAAACTAAGTCATCCATTGTTGGATTCAGGGTCTATTTGCCTATATTATGCTGCTCTGAGATGAGGTAGCAAAAACCTGCTGACCGATTCCCTTCAATCGTAAATAACCATTTTAAGCGTTTAAAAAAACGCTGCCCTGATTTCATTGTTTGTCATATTCTTTACTTAATTCCACAAACATTTTCAATAAAAACATACTTAAAGGTAAACAAAAATAATAATAGAGTTCTTAGTTGTAGCAGTGCTCAGCTCAGAAAGCTGCACCCGCCTACACCACAGCTTTATGTGTACATTGTCTATTGACAGCGAGCAGCTTATCAGAGGAGGGGGCGTGGTCAGACCAGGGCTCACAGGAGCTGCAGTCCTGTAGTGATAATCTTCTGGTGATAAAACTGTTATTGAATGGAAACAACAGCACACAGCTTAATAAGTGACACAACCCTGAAATCGCTATCAGCTCTAAAAATTATGCTGCTCTCGGATTACATAGCAAAAACCTGCTGATAGATTCCTTTTAATGAGAAATCCTGATAAGGAAAGGAAAAGATTTACAAAGCTATTTCAGATTCTATGTATAGCTAAAGCTTGGAACGTTTGTTTAGATGGAGAGTTTCCCCATATGCAGTATCCAGTTTCCCAAAAAATCCTTTTCTATGGAAGTGTGGCCTATAATAAAGACAAAAACAAGTCCAGAAATGGCACGTAACCCGAGAACACTGCAGACAAGGAGTCAGCATTAAACTGAATGGAACAATGGTCTGCGTATCCGCAGATTATCTCACCCACCCATCATCATCCAATATCTATACCGAAAATCTAAGCTGTAAAGTGTAATAATAGAAGGGAAATCTATTATTCATGGCAGAGGATGAAAAAGATTAACCTCCAAGAATATTCATTGAGCCAACGCTGGATGCAACAAAATATTTTGTTTTCTTTTAGGTTGTCACAGAAAGGTCAGTGACGGCCAAAATAATTAGCCCGTCTGCCATTTATAGCTACTGTCAGTTAAAAATGCCACCTGCCATAGTGCAACTCTGCGACATGAGTGAACGGCCCTGGCCAAACAGCACCACACTAAGGTAAGAGTATAGAAGGAAAAAAGGAGAGAAAAAAATGGAAAATAGAGAAAATAAAATATATTAAATAATTAAATAAAGCAGCAGATATTTTAAAGATAGATAGGTAGATAGAAAAACAGAAACGTACATAGAGGCAGATAAAGAGTTAGAAACAGAGATAAAGAGATAAGAGTCAGATAGAGATAAAGAGATAGAGAGATAGAAATAAAGAGACAGATAGATAAAGAGATAGAGACAGATAGAGAGATAGATAAAGATAGAGACAGAAAGAGTAAGGGTACCGTCACACAGTGCCATTTTCATCGCTACGACGGCACGATCCGTGACGTCGCAGCGTCGTATGATTATCGCTCCAGCGTCGTAGACTGCGGTCACACTTTGCAATCACGGCGCTGGAGCGATGCCGAAGTCCCCGGGTAACCAGGTTTAAACATCGGGTTACTAAGCGCAGGGCCGCGCTTAGTAACCCGATATTTACCCTGGTTACCAGCGTAAACGTAAAAAAAACAAACAGTACATACTTACATTCCGGTGTCTGTCCCCCGGCGTTCTGCTTCTCTCCACTGTGTAAGCACCATAGCCGGAAAGCAGAGCGGTGACGTCACCGCTGTGCTCGCTTTCCGGCCGGCAGGCGCTCACAGTGCAGAGAAGCTGAGACGCCGGAGGACAGACACCGGAATGTGAGTATGTACTGTTTGTTTTTTTTACGTTTACGCTGGTAACCAGGGTAAACATCGGGTTACTAAGCGCGGCCCTGCGCTTAGTTACCCGATGTTTACCCTGGTTACAAGCGAACACATCGCTGGATCGGTGTCATACACAACGATCCAGCGATGTCAGCGGGTGATCAAGCGACGAAAGAAAGTTCCAAACGATCTGCTACGACGTACGATTCTCAGCAGGATCCCTGATCGCTGCTGCGTGTCAGACACTGCGATATCGTAACGATATCGCTAGAACGTCACGAATCGTACCGTCGTAGCGATGAAAATGGCACTGTGTGACGGTACCCTTAGAGACAGAGATAGAGAGTTAAGAGTGAGATAGAGATAAAGAGAGAGACAGATAGATAATGAGATAGACAGATAGAAATCAAGAGAGACAGATAGATAAGGAGATAGAGATAGATAAAGAGATAGAGATAGATAAAGAGATAGAGACAGATAAAGAGATAGATAAAGAGATAGAGATAGATAAAGAGATAGATAAAGAGACAGATAAAGAGTTAGAGACAGAGATAGAGAGTTAAGAGTGAGACAGAGATAAAGAGAGACAGAGATAAAGAGAGACAGATAGAAAGAGAGACAGATAGAAAGAGAGACAGATAGAAAGAGAGACAGATAGAGAGACATATAGAAAGAGAGACAGATAGAGAGACAGATAGAAAGAGAGACAGATAGAAAGAGAGACAGATAGAAAGAGAGACAGATAGAAAGAGAGACAGATAGAAAGAGAGACAGATAGAAAGAGACAGATAGAAAGAGACATAGAAAGAGACAGATAGAAAGAGAGACAGATAGAAATCAAGAGACAGATAGATAAAGAGATAGATAAAGAGATAGAGATAGATAAAGAGATAGAGATAGAGACAGATAGAGATAAAGCCAAATACAGTAGAAATAAAAGAAAGACAGATAAAGAGATAGAGACACATAGAAAAAGATAGAGACAGACAGATGATAGTTCGGTAGATAATGGATATATAGATAGATAGAAACATAGATTTAAAAAAAATGGAGGCAGCACACCGTTCAAAGAGAAAAATAGAAGAGTTTCTGTTTAATAGCCCATCACGGCAACGTTTTGGCTCATACCGAGCCTTTCTCAAGCTTGAGAAAGGCTCAGTGTGAGCCGAAACGTCGCCATGGTGGGCTGTTATACAGAAACTCTTCTATTTTTCACTTTGAACGGTGTGCTGCCTCCATTTTTTTGAATCTCTACATATGGTTTGCTACTTGCCTGGGGGAGGGCCTTGCACCCTACTTGTTATTTTTTGTGCCTCTTTAACTTTTTTGATTTTTAGATAGATAGATAGATAGATAAACAGAGACAGACAGACAAAGAAAGAGACATACATAGAGGGAGATAAAGATAGACAGACAGATAGAGGGATAACGTGATAGAGAGATAATTAGATACAGACAGATAGAAAGATAAATAGAGACCAACAGAGACAGAGAGCGATAAAGAGAAAGAGACAAAGATAGAGAGACAGATGCACTTTTGTTCTGTAGAATAATTTCCTGGATGAATGCACATACTATCTTAACTAAATAAGGAATATATAAAAATATATATATAAAACATAGAAAACTATCAGCACCCAAAACAATCAAAAGAAAAGAAAACGTATAGATAAATTGAGGCCGAACAATAAAAATGATCGTCTGTTCTGGATGTATCACACAGCGGGCAGAATGGACCCCATTGACTCTAGTGGGGTCTGCTATTTATTCTGGTATTTTGGCTGGATCTCTGGGGAGATCTATGAGGCAGAAGTGAAGGTCACTTAGGACTCGTTGTTCAGAGAGGCCATTGCACAGGAGGGGAATGATGTGTCCGCTCCTCCGGTCACATCTCCGTTTCTGAACATTTACTAATGCAATGTAATCCATTCCTGGTCCTGTGAGATCGGAGACGGCTCCTGGAACAGATCAGGGCAGTTTTCCATGAGACGTCGCTCTGGGAAATGTCAGACTGTTGTGACTTTGCTGCCTGTGACCAGGTGATACCGGCACGGCGGCGGTGCTGGATCCCGGATAGCACTATACATACATACAAGCTTCATCAGCACTGCAGTCTTGTAGCATCATTTCTTAGAACCCAGCATTGTGCCGTCCCTCTGTTAATCCACCGGGAAATAGCTGAGTACATTGACATCTGGGTGCGATTCTTCACCTCTTCTATACAATTTGTCGCTACCAAGTCTGACCCGGTCAGCGATGACTGCAAAGTCTCACACCCTGCATCCCACCAATAAACAACAGAAAAGGGTCTCAGAGCCTATGGCACTGGATTGCAGATTAACCCTCATTTCACCAGAGCGGGAAATGGAGACCTATTTGCGACAACTAACGTTTTCTTAGTTTTTTTTAGGCAGTTTTGATAATTGAGGCCCATAGATTATACATAGGAAAGTCAGCCTTTAGAGATTATATTGTGAGAGCCTCATATTAATGCTTTACGGGGGCAATCCTGATAATCCTCTCCTGTCTCCGTCCATTAGGACAATGCCTCTGTGCCATTATCACATGTGCGGACAGGTGACCACCTCCAACAAGATCAGAACTTTCATCTCCTGAAGTCCTCTGTGCTGCTGTGGACCAGGCATTGACTACGGATTCCTAATCCATGACCGCATCCAGGGCTCAGTATCTCCTCTCATTATAAAACTGACTTTTCTGAATATAGCCCTGTTTCAAGATCTACACCCTCCGCTTCTTAAATACTCTGTGCTGCAGTGATCAATCCCATATTTCGGCTGTCATTTGATAATACTGCCCCTGTGATCGCTCATCATCAGGACATCTATGGGGCTTACTAGCCTTACGTACAGTACTTGATGGCAGGGCTCCATCACAAGCAGACCTGTTCTCAATAACATTCTTACCTTAGCACACTTTTCCTTAAACACTCTGCACTGCTTTGGGCATTCCAAAAATGTAAATGGCGAAACAGGATAATATCTCCACCCCCTGCATTTACTGCTCTAGGTAAAGTGTTGATAATCCATTAGTGAATACAAATCTGTATGAAACTTTTAGGAATCTCAGAAAGTACACAATATACTGTACATGTTCAGAGGAGAAAAAAATTTTTGGGGAACTATTTTTTTATTTTTTTTTTTTAAATGTACTTTAATGCATGAATTTTTGGCTAAACATCATTTTTTGCAATCGGGTTTTATTACAAAATAATTTTGCACCATATAGCCTCTGTATTGCTGGCTGCAGAATGAGTTAACTAAGAAACTATCAGTCAGCCGCTATGACCTCCTGACAGCAGGCTGGTAACTCTTATAACTCTCCTTTCCTGAACTCTTCTCAGCTGATTTGTGACCACATTAAGGTTGAAAGTGTCAGGAAACAAAGAGCCTGTATAAGCCAAACAGTGCAAAATGTTTAATTAAACCAAAGTGCAAAAAGGATTTTTAGCCCGAAATATATGAAGTAAAAGAAAAAAATACCCAGAAAGGAGGTCAATCATTTTAAAACATTCTAAAGTGGAAATAAGAGTCAGATGACAGGATTCTTTAGTGAAGGAATTCCTATGTAAGTCATACATATAAACGTGCCGCTACCCTGTAAGGAAGGAAAGGATTGGCTGCAGCGTTACACCTGGCCTTTATCCAGCATGCTCACACCAGATGCTTTTCCCATCTGCAGTGCGGCCCTGTTCCACCCAATTGTTACAGATTATAAAGTGTAATCTTTGGGATAATCTCAAACACATTCTGACATAAATTGCCCAGGGTTTCTTAGAGTCATACACAGCAAGTGCACATAAAAAATACTGTATTTAAAAATAAAAAAAAAGTGTTATTTCCATGTTCCCATATGGGTCAAATTACAGGGATTCGAAAAGCAAGAAGCTGTGCAATTTACCTGTTATCATAATTCCTCTCCTCTCAAAGGGAATCTGTCACCAGGTTTTTGCCATGTAATCTGAGAGCAGCATGATATAAGAGCAGAGACCCTGATTCCAGTGATGTATCACTTACTGAGCTGCTTGGTGCAGTTTTGATAAAATCCCTGTGTTTTTTTCTGCTGTGGATATAGCAGAGCTCAGAATGCTGAGCCCTGTGTAACCCCGCCCACACCACTGATTGGCTGCTTTCTGTGTACACTTTTTTTCGGGATGGGGCAGGGGGGCATCGATCAGCTCCATGCGCCGATGGAAGAAGAAAAACCATGGGGGAAGCACCTGTGATGTCGTCATGCCCAAATGACTTAAGGATGGGGCCATGCTTCAGATTACGAGTGATTAGGTGTGTTCCCGGGTAGGAAGAGGCAATGGTGACAGGTAATTATGGAACAGGGGTACATCATGGGATCGCAGACTGTGTGTGGGGGTACGAGAGGTGCAGGATACATGTGGGAGTGCAGGGTATATGTGGGGTATAGTATATATGAGGGTACAGGGTACACAAGGGGGAGCAGGGTACATATGGGAGTACATATGGGGGTGCAGGATACATATGGGGGTACATATGTGGATACAGGGTACACTAGGGGGTGCAGGGTACATATGGGGGTACATATGTGGATACAGGGTACACTAGGGGGTGCAGGGTACATATGGGGGTACATATGTGGATACAGGGTACACTAGGGGGTGCAGGGTACATATGGTGGTACATATGTGGATACAGGGTACACTAAGGGGTGCAGGGTACATATTGGGGTACATGTGGATACAGGGTACACTAGGGGGTGCAGGGTACATATGGGGGTGCATATGTGGATACAGGGTACACAAGGGGGTGCAGGGTACATATGGGGGTACATATGTGGATACAGGGTACACAAGGGGGTGCAGGCTGTATGTGGGGGTACATGACAATCAAATACAGCCCTGGAGGTAGGGGACCCAATCTAACAATTATCACCTATACAGCAGGTAAGCGATACCTGTAGCTGACTTAACAAGATGAAGTTGAGACTTTATTTTTTTTAAAGTGACAATGCCCTTTAGTTTTGTCAGCCTCATTCATATTGAGTTTTGATCTTCCAGTAATCAGAGTCCAGGAACTGAGCGGTGACCTGTGACGACCATGTTCAGAGCAGAGATGACGGATTGTATTTATTAGAGCTTCACGTCATCGCAGGCCCGATCTGCTATAAACAAGAACATGAAACGACAGATACTAATAAAGGCAGAAAACAAAACGGTCAGACCCTCCCCTCCCTACACAGAAGTCTCTAATATAAACTTTGGGACTGGCCCCTCAACGGCAGTTCCTGCCCCTTGAGTCATATTAGGGTCTACTTAAACACTGCAGGAAATTATAATATCAAGTTCTCGCACTCATCTCCGATCCAGAAAAGTAAGATGAGCATCATGCGAGTACAATGCAATTTCTCTCACCTATCGTCCATATGACGTGCGTATGCAATCCATATGCAATGCGTTTTTAACAATCTTTTACATACTGTAATTCTCTAATTTAAAGCTATTTACAAACGAATAAAGTAATCTTATATACAGATACAGTATAGATAAATACAATAGATAGAGATCCGTGAGTGCCGTGTGCGTAGTTTACTGTACATGTATTTAGCTCATAAATGAAAAAATGGCGTAGCGTCCCCCTTTTGTTTAATAACCAGCAAAGTCAAAGCAGACAGCTGTGGGCTGATATTAATACACTGTTCCAAATTATTATGCAAATAATATTTCCTCATATTTTCTCTAAATTACCTATCTGAATTGCAGTCATTGTTATTTTCCAGTCATCTACTATTCTAGTATAATTGCAATGTTTTGGAACAAACTGCCTATGAAAACAGTATCTTTTTAAAAAAAAAAATAAACACTCAAAATGCATGTTCCAAATTATTATGCACAGCAGAGTTTTCAACCTTTTTTTTTTTATTATTTTGAACAAAAAAATGGTCAATTGTGAAGTTATAAGCATTATCAGCTTATTACAAAATGAAAACAAACAGTTTTCAAGTGAAAACTTTATTCTAGGTTATGTTACATTTGCACATAGGACCCCTTGTTCGAAAGAAGCTTCTGAACTCTTTTTTGTATGGTTTCTGCTTCAATTGTTTTGCATGTGGACAGAATCCCCTCCCAGAGCTGTTGCTTAGATCTGAACTGCCTCCCGCCATCATAGACACTCCTTTTGATGATGCTCCAGAGGTTCTCAATGGGGTTGAGGTCAGGGGAAGATGGTGGCCACACCATAAGTTTGTCCTCTTTTATGCCCATATCAGCCAGAGATGCAGATGTGTTTTTTGCAGCATGAGACGGTGCATTATCATGCATGAAAATGATCTTGCTGCGGAAAGCACGGTTCTTCCTCTTGAACCATGGCAGGAAGTGTTGTTTTAGAAACTCCACATAGATTATGGAGTTCATCTTTACCCCTTCAGGGATCATAAAGGGGCCGACAATCTCTCCCCATGATTCCAACCCAAAACATTACTCCACCTCCTCCTTGTTGGCGCCTTAGCCGTGTTTTCATGAGGTGTCCATCAACCAGCCATCCTCCACTCCATCCATCTGGACCATCGAGCATTGCACGGCACTCATCGGTGAACAAAACAGTTTGGAAGTCAGTCTTCATGCATCCTTTGGCCCACTGGAGCCGTTTCTGCTTGTGTGCAGTGGATAGAGATGGTCGACAGGATGGCTTTGCACCTCTGAAGGACCCGGCATCTTGTTGTTCTGGGGACGTTGGAGGCACCAGCAGCTTCAAAAACTTGTCTGCTGCTATGACAAGGCATTTTTGCAGCTGCTCTTTTAACCTTACACAATTGCCTGTTGGAAAGAGTCCTGAATTTTTCCTTATCAGCACGCACACGTGTGTGCTGGGAATCAGCTACATACTTCTTGATTGTGCAATGATCACGATGAAGTGTCTTGGCAATGTTGATTGTAGTCATGCCTTGACCTAAATACTCCACAATTTGTTGCTTCTCAGCAGCCGACACATCCTTTTTTTTTTCCCATTTTGGCAAAAAATGTAGGCTGCTTAATAATGTGGAACAGCCTTCTTAAGTAGTCTTGCCTTTATTTGGACACATCTGCCAAACTAATTTGCACAGGTATCTGCAATTGCTTTCAGTGATATAAAGAGCCCTGACACACATCACCATCAATGAGTTTAAATGACAAACAAAAAAATTCTAACCTTATCACTCCTAAACTCTTTGTGCATAATAATTTGGAACACAGTGTAGACTTGGAAGGTCCATGGATATTGGCCCCTTCCCAGCCTAATGAGACCAGCCCTCAGCCACCCCAGAAATGGTTCATCCATTACATGCACCAATTCTGACGATTAACCTCAGTTCTTAGCAATTTCCACGGTGTGGTTGCTGGCACCAACATCAAGCCCTGTGGTTAACAATGGAGAGGTGTCGGTCAAACCCATAGTCAAAAGAAATAAAGACACGCAAAAGTCCTTTATTTGTAAGAATCACTCCCCAACAACTTCTCTCTTTCATCTATTTATTAAAAAAAAAAAAAAAATACACACCTGTCTGCCGTAATCCAAATGGAGGTCCCACGACAATCTCAGTTTTCTCAGTCCAGTGTATGGAGCTCTATTTAGAGAACTCTCCATAGACTAGATCAGCAGGCAATGTCAGTTCTCATGCTGTGCTCCAACTGCTGTGACGAGAGGACACATCAGTAAGGTTAGCATAGTTCACAGCTGCGGGGTTTAAAGCGGTGCAGCACGAGAGCCAGAATAATGAGCGGTAGCATTACGGATCATCAATCTGGCTCTCACGCTGCCCCAAGGCTTGATGTCAGCCCCAGCTGCTGACATCAACCCCACTATCCCATTACCCCAATTGCCTCCATACCAGGGTAATTGGGAAGAGCCAAGGCTAAACGCCAGAATGGGCTCATCTAATGGATGTGGAATTTATGGCGTGACTGAGGGTTGGTCTAATTAGGCTGGGAAGGGGCCAATATCCATGGAACTTCCCAGCCTATTATCAGTCTGAAGTTATCTGCTTAGCCTTTGCTAGTTATTAAAAATAGGGGGAGGCAAACATCATTTTTGTATGGTCTCCCCTTTTTAATAATCAGTAAAGGCTAAGCAGACAGCTGTAAGCTAATAATAAGATGGGAAGCTCCATGGTTATTGGGCCCTAACCAGAATAATAAGAACAAGTCACAGTTGTCTGTTTTCGCTTAGCTGGTTATTAAATATATGGGTGACCGCTCATAAAGTTTTTTTTTTATAAATTATTTATTTAATAGGTTAAATAAGGCTAAGCATCCTTTAGTGCCACGTGAAAGGCACTAAAGGGTGCAAGTTTAATATATGTAGGGGGCTTGTGAAATTATACATATACATATCTAATCTATACCTATCTATCTTATTCTGATGGTTCTGGCTGTGAATTTACTGTACTTGACTGATCACATTTCCTGGTTCCTTTGAGATGTGTGTGAGAAAGAAAAACTGATGACACATGCACGGTCCATGCGCCAGCCGTTTCTTCTCGCACCCATTGACTTGTATTGTTGAGTCTCGTCCGATACAAGCAGTCCATCGAAGCATGCTGCAATTTTTTTTTCTTATCCAGATTCCACCTCGGAAAAAAATTGCAGACCAGAACTAATTGAATAGCAGTAGTACAAGTGTAATCTGATTTAAAAAAAAAAAAAAAAAAAAAAAATCGGACTGCACTCGTCTGATTTATTCGCTGATGTGACTGAGGCCTAATAATTTTTATTTCTATAGCGCAAAGATATTCTGCAACACTTTACATTTTTCACATCAAACCCACAATATAATGTGTTGAAGGTGTTATCCGCTATTTTGATATCCTTAGAAGATGTCATCAATATTAGATCAGTAGGGGTCAAACACCTGGCAAACCTACATTTGTCTGCTGCCTGAGCTGATAAAAAGCTAATTATGCTGGTGGCGAGTGATGGATCCCCACTGATCGGCTACTGAAGACCTAAGGGTAGATTATCAATATAAAAAGGTGCACTTTTGATTAGACAACACATTTAAAGTGAATCCAACAGGACAGCTGCTTAAAGGGGATTGTTGACACAATGCGTTTTTTTTTGCCATGAAATGAAAGCAGCGTGAATGAGATTTCAGGGATCTGAAAAACACACGCTTGCTTATTTTTTTCCTTGCAGTTTTGAGTCAAAGCATTTATTTTTTTTTTTAAATCTGCAGCAGGTCTATTCTTTCAGGATTTTAACACTTAAAAAACATAAAAAATACACACAAAAATACACATTTTAAGCAGCATTTTATCCAGCCAACTCCCTGGTTTTTGGTGCTGAAAATCTGCTGAAAATACTCACCGTGTGCACATAACCCAAATTATGTTATACAGTCTACATATATGAATATTAGATTGGTGGGGGGTCCCTCCACTGGGTACCAAACACTGACGTATAGGATCATCATCTAACGACAACAATTTTATTAAAGGAAATACAATCTCCTGTCAGTGTCAATGAATGCAGACCATTCCACTTGACACAACCCTAACAGCTGGCCAGGTCGGATGTGGGTCACATCTGTTGAGATTTTAATCAATGCTTCTTATTGAGCTTGAGATGCGGAGGAAAGACACAGCTTCAATACAAAGCCGGCAAATTTGTACATTTGTCTATATATAGAGCTACTGATACAAAATACACAAATATAGTTCATTTCCTGGTAGGAACAAATTAGAAAATGCAAATGAACTAGTGCCACCTAGTGGCTAAAAGAATTTCTACATACCGTACATTGCAGGTATCCTCACTTACACATTGCTGTTTAACAAAATTCAGAGCTTGTAAAATACATTCACAAGATTCAATCACATCACAAGGACAAGAGCATAACTACAGTAATGCTGACCACCTCAGACAAAAATAAGTGATTGAAAACTGCCACCCAACGGCAGGAATATAACTACTATAATACTAACTAACCCCTATGTAAAAGACTAAAATTATCAAATTACATGAATAGTAACTACTATAACACCTCTATGTACAAGAATATAACTACTATAAAAAGACCCCATGTACTACAAACTACCTATGTATAATAACAATTAACACTGCCCCTTTGTATAATATAACTATTATACTGCCCCAATGTACAAGAATGTAACTACTATAATACTGCCCCTATGTACAAGAATATAACTACTATAATACTGCACCTATGTACAAGAACATAACTGCTATAATACTGCCTCTATGTACAAGAATATAACTACTATAATATTGATCCTATGTACAAGAATATAACTACTATAAAACTGCTCCTATGTACAAGAAAATAACTACTATAATACTGTCTCCTATGTACAAGAATATAACTACTATAATACTGCCCCCTATGTACAAGAATATAACTACTATAATACTGTCTCCTATGTACAAGAATATAACTACTATAATACTGCACCTATGTACAAGAATATAACTACTATAATACTGCCTCTATGTACAAGAATATAACTACTATAATACTGCTCCTATGTACAAGAATATAACTACTATAATACTGCTCCTATGTACAAGAATATAACTACTATAATACTGCCCCCTATGTACAAGAATATAACTACTATAATACTGCTCCTATGTACACATTATAACTTCTATAATACTGCTCCTTTTGTACAAGAATATAACTACCATAATACTGTTCCTATGTACAAGAATATAACTACATATCCACCACTAGAGATATGACACAGGATTTATCTGATATAGTATTTGTGTCATGTGTTTACCTCAACAGAGAGGAGCCAGAAGACTGCAATGTCTGATTTCTCCTACTCCTGCACTTATAACAAGCACTTCACCTTTTTAAAACGGTGTAAATTTACTTATGCACTGCAGGGGTTAATCTGCTCTGTTAAGAGCTCCCGAAGCGTTTCGACTCAGCTGTACACTATTAGCCACTCCCATCTCCTATATAATCTGGGTCCTGGCTAGCACTCACTGTCAGAGTTAGCTTATGCTGCAAGGCTGGATGTTTTTTCGGGTTATTATTGAAGAAAAGCATTTGGTGGATTTATCTGTGACTGTTTCTAGGTTTTGAGTGTGTGATAATTGTGTTTCTTCTCCTACTCTGGTTTAACCCCATCCTCCACTCCCCGATGCATTCCTCTGTTACACGTGTGTGAGTATATTTTTATGTTTGGGATTTTGTTTTATCCCTGTTCGTATTACCTTGTTAGGCTGGCATAGTGAACTACGGTACGCTACTACTCTCCTCTTCCCTGGGTGGGGGAAGGGTGCAGAGTGAGGGCAGATTCAGGAGTTAAGGCAAGGTACGTGGCCCTGGTATGTTCACCATGAGAAGTAATCCAGGGAGCATTTTGCGCTAGGGTGTTCCCTAGCATTAAGGACTGGGAAGGAGCCCCTGGTCCCGGGACACCCGTCAACAGAGTCATGACAATTTGTGCTGATGACATAGGTTACTGGGGTCAGAATTGCAGATTACTTTTTTCAAATATTAATAAATATGAGTATTTGAACATTTGCTTTAAATGTATACAATAATGTTAAAATTGTTCAGAGCAGAGAATATAATTCATACACACAAAAAAAATATCAGTAATCTCAAAAACATTAGCAGCAATTTCTGGGAAGGAATACATAAAGCAAAATGGATTTCCCAAGACAATCAATGCATAGTAATGCTAGGAAATTGTAGCAGATGTGAGCCAAGTCAGGTGACAATCTCGTGTTCTCAAATTTAAAGAAGCTCTTCCATTAAAGTTTTTATCCTCTTCATATATTGCAGTCATCATATTATAAAGCACTGTGTACTTACAATTGCTCATTTTGACTTTCTACTCAGATAATTCTTCTTTGTCATTAGGTCTATAGAATCACATTATTAAAAACTGACTAGGTGAATCCTTCTAAGATCTATGAAGAAACAGGAAGTCTCTTTTTCCGGTAGGAGTCATCACTGCAAGAGTCCTTGGCAGGAGGGAGCAACTACGTCAGGAGGTGAAGAGGGGATTGATTCATACAGGAAAAAGACTTCCCGTTTCTACATAGAGCAGAGAAAAGAGAAGAATGATCTGGGTAGAAAAACAAAGTGAGCAATTGTAAGTACACAGTGCTTTATAATATGATGGTTGCAATATATTACGGGGATAAAAACTTTGATGGGAGGGCTTTTTTAATAGAACCACATGTGGGAAGTATTATCCCACTCAACCGGCACCTTCTGTCTATATGTACAGTAGATGGCCATCATCAGAACTTCCCCATGTGGAGATAAACGAGATGTTCCCTAGCTTTACACCCCTTTGCTCCATAGCTCAAGGGGTGTCACCAGGCAGCTGAACTTGTCCCCTCTCACTTTTCCCCTGCATCTGTCCTCCACCGGCTAGGATATTGTCACCACGCACCCATGGTAGGTGGCCCCGGACGTGACTATTTGGGTGATAAATTGCCGAGCTGCTCCCTAGTACACTTTAAGATTTTGGCCATACTACTGTCAAAGCGCTGATTTTATATCACAACCATATCGTCTGTCCCCGCAAAGATTGGCAAAGACAGGGAAAATGCAAAGAGGACATCCCTCCCTTTTAGGGTCCGTTATGAGAAAATGCTGTGATAGTTTTAGGTTCCACCTCTAGGAGCACCTGCCTTGCTGTTCCTTAGACTTCAATGGTGGAGACACAGTACATGCGCAACAACCTCTCCACTTCTTCTGTTTCAATATTCAGCCATGTTGGCCCTGTTGGATCATGTCAATGGACCAATGTTCTTGTGACAAATGGGAGATCCCCATGACTGCAGATTTACCAAAAATGGAATTAGTACAAAAAAACAACACCACTTTAACCCAATAGCCAACAGGAATAGGAGGTTCATGTGTTTGGCTGCCATTGTGGAGCTGCAGGGTCAGGTAACACCCAATGTATCTGATAAATGAATGAGACATGACCTACTCCTTTTTACTGTGATAACCGCATGACTAATTGTAAAAGCCTCCTTGTCAATCAAAAATCTAATACAAAAAATCCTGCATTATTGATGTGCTTATTGCGCTACATTCTTAAGAGTCATGCAAAATTAATGGGAAGCCAGCTGTCCCTCTGCTCCAAGTTACCATTACCACAAGTTTAATGTTGTGCCAACTCTTATTCTCCACTGTCAGGCATAAAATATGGTTGTTCCGATTAAATGCAGGACATGAGCACAATTGTAAGAGTTTTGTTCACTGATGTGCATAACATCTTAATTTCTGTCCCAGAAACCCACAGATCATAGGCCATCCATGCCTTAGTCCAGGATAACTATTATAATACTGTTACTATACTCCTCCACAATGAAACTGCAGCACCAGAAAGGAAAAGTCATGGAAATATGGAAAACATAGGATCGATAGACAAGTTAATAATTTGAACATTGATTCTATTTTTTCATTCGTTCCATAGTATCTAATTTTTCTAAACATTGAGTGTGGGCGTCACATGCAGAAATTCCTGCACTTACAGCCTTGGCTGCTCTCAATGAGGGTATTAATGGGCAGCTGATGAATTCTCTGCCATGCTGAATGCACTTGGGCACAAAAATCATCAAGATCTGCTGCTGGCAGCTTCCTTTACAATTACCA
Organism: Ranitomeya variabilis; assembly: GCF_051348905.1. Classification (NCBI taxonomy): domain Eukaryota; kingdom Metazoa; phylum Chordata; class Amphibia; order Anura; family Dendrobatidae; genus Ranitomeya; species Ranitomeya variabilis. The sequence continues at coordinate 303,785,169 of NC_135235.1, read as the reverse complement.
ACTAATGGCATCCCATATTTGCTCGATGGGAGACAAGTCCAGAGACACTACAGGCCATGGTAGGACGTTTAAACCATGCAGGCTGCTCACAGCAACACGTTGTGTTGAAAAAGGCCTCCTAGGATACTTTGATTTGGTGGTGGAACAAGGGGTATGGCCATTTCTCCAATTTTAACACCAAGCTGTTATGTGCCGGAAATGAAGACTAGAGGGGTCAGAGTCATGTACATTATGCCACCCCACATCATAGCCCTGGATTTGGACCGGTGTGGAGTTTTCATGAAAGACTTTCTAGTTTTGCTCTTGTGGTCTCCAAACCAATCTCCAGGTATCATTGCATTCCAGACAAATGCGAGACTCCTCACTCTAGAATCCATAGCCTTCTTGCTCTGCACCATGATAGCCTTTGAAAGCGAGGGTGTGAGGTCAATGGACCCCCTGTTGCTGGATGCTTGGCTCTTAGGCCAATGTTGTGTGAACACCTTCTAATGGTTTGTGTAGACGCCGTTTGACACCTCAGGCTTGGTATGTGATGTCAAATTTCACTTAAGGTACCGTCACACTCAGCGACGCTGCAGCGATATAGACAACAAGCCGATCGCTGCAGCGTCGCTGTTTAGGTCGCTGGGGAGCTGTCACACAGACAGCTCTCTCCAGCGACCAACGATCAGGGGAACGACTTCGGCATCGTTGAAACTGTCTTCAACGATGCCGAAGTCCCCCTGCAGCACCCGGGTAACTAGGGTAAACATCGGGTTACTAAGTGCAGGGCCGCGCTTAGTAACCCGATATTTACCCTGGTTACCATTGTAAAAGTAAAAAAAAAAAAAACACTACATACTCACCTTCTGATGTCTGTCACGTCCCACGGCGTCCACAGGGTTACGCGCTGCTGCTCAGAGCTTCCTGCACTGAATGTGTCAGCGCCGGCAGTAAAGCAGAGCACAGCGGTGACGTCACCGCTGTGCTCTGCTTTGACACAGTCAGTGCAGGAAGCTCTCAGCAGCAGCGCGTAACCCTGTGGACGCCGGGGGACGTGACAGACATCAGAATGTGAGTATGTACTGTTTTTTTTAACTTTTACAATAGTAACCAGGGTAAATATCGGGTTACTAAGCGCGGCCCTGCGCTTAGTAACCCGATGTTTACCCTGGTTACAAGTGAACACATCGTTGGATCGGCGTCACACACGCCGATCCAACGATGGACAGCAGGTGATCAGCGACAAAATAAAGTTCTGGACTTCTAGCTCTGACCAGCGATATCACAGCGGGATCCAGATCGCTGCTGCGTGTCAAACACAACGAGATCGCTATCCAAGACGCTGCAACGTCACGGATCGTCGTTGTTCTCGCTGCAAAGTCGCTTAGTGTGAAGGTACCTTTACAGTACAGAAAGTATCAATAGTGGACCAAGTGATGCAACCATTTCTCCGGCGTGTCCCAACAGACTTTTTTTTTTTTTTTTTTAACATGGCTACACCAGGCCGCATGTTGCTTGTGCTTGAGTGAGCAGCTTGTGTGACCTAAATGTGCTACCATGGCCTGCAGCATATCCAGACTTGTGTCTCATTGAACACAACTGGGAGCTCATTAGTCGGCAATTGCAAAATCAACCGCCAGCAGAAGATCTTGATGATTTGCCCAAGAGTATTTTGGCGGCAGAACATTCCTCAGACGAACTAAAAGCCCTCCCATGAAGATTTTTTCCTAAATCTGTGTATGTAGTATGTGTGTGAGCTAATATAATAACATACCACTGTCTTCTATGGTATTCAGTACCGTTCTGCTCATTTTCTTAGTGACGTGACGGCTCTTTAAACTCTCTGGATCACTATGTCCCATACATGAGCCGGACCTGATGCTCCATAGACTTACAGTTGTGGCCAAAAGTATTGACACCCCTGCAATTCTGTCAGATAATACTCAGTTTCTTCCTGAAAATGATTGCAAACACAAATTAATTATTATTATCTTCATTTAATTTGTCTTAAATGAAAAAACACAAAAAGAATTGTCCTAAAGCCAAATTGAATATAATTCCACACCAAACATAAAAAAGGGGGTGGACAAAAGTATTGCCACTGTTCGAAAAATCACGTGATGCTTCTCTAATTTGTGTAATTAACAGCACCTGTAACTTACCTGTGGCACCTAACAGGTGTTGGCAATAACTAAATCACACTTGCAGCCAGTTGACATGGATTAAACTTGACTCAACCTCTGTCCTGTGTCCTTGTGTGTACCACATTGAGCATGGAGAAAAGAAAGAAGACCAAAGAACTGTCTGAGGACTTGAGAAACCAAATTGTGAGGAAGAATGAGCAATCTCAAGGCTACAAGTCCATCTCCAAAGACCTGAATGTTCCTGTGTCTACCGTGCGCAGTGTCATCAAGAAGTTTAAAGCCCATGGCACTGTGGCTAACCTCCCTAGATGTGGACGGAAAAGAAAAATTGACAAGAGATTTCAAGGCAAGATTGTGCGGATGTTGGATAAAGAACCTCGACTAACATCCAAACAAGTTCAAGCTGCCCTGCAGTCCGAGGGTACAACAGTGTCAACCCGTACTATCCGTCGGCATCTGAATGAAAAGGGACTGTATGGTAGGAGACCCAGGAAGACCCCAATTCTTACCCCGAGACATAAAAAAGCCAGGCTGGAGTTTGCCAAAACTTACCTGAAAAAGCCTAAAACGTTTTGGAAGAATGTTCTCAGGTCAGATGAGACAAAAGTAGAGCTTTTTGGGCAAAGGCATCAACATATAGTTTACAGGAGAAAAAAAGAAGCATTCAAAGAAAAGAACACGGTCCCTACAGTCAAACATGGCGGAGGTTCCCTGATGTTTGGGGGTTGCTTTGCTGCCTCTGGCACTGGACTGCTTGACCGTGTGCATGGCATTATGAAGTCTGAAGACTACCAACAAATTTTGCAGCATAATGTAGGGCCCAGTGTGAGAAAGCTGGGTCTCCCTCAGAGGTCATGGGTCTTCCAGCAGGACAATGACCCAAAACACACTTCAAAAAGCACTAGAAAATGGTTTGAGAGAAAGCACTGGAGACTTCTAAGGTGGCCAGCAATGAGTCCAGACCTGAATCCCATAGAACACCTGTGGAGAGATCTAAAAATGGCAGTTTGGAGAAGGCACCCTTCAAATATCAGGGACCTGGAGCAGTTTGCCAAAGAAGAATGGTCTAAAATTCCAGCAGAGCATTGTAAGAAACTCATTGATGGTTACCGGAAGCGGTTGGTCGCAGTTATTTTGGCTAAAGGTTGTGCAACCAAGTATTAAGCTGAGGGTGCAAATACTTTTGTCTGGCCCATTTTTGGAGTTGTGTGTGAAATGATCAATGTTTTGCTTTTAGCTTCATTCTCTTGTGTTTTTTCATTTAAGACAAATTAAATGAAGATAATACCAAAGAATTTGTGATTGCAATCATTTTATTATTATTATTTATCGTTATAGCGCCATTTATTCCATGGCGCTTTACATGTGAGGAGGGGTATACATAATAAAAACAAGTACAATAATCTTAAACAATACAAGTCATAACTGGTACAGGAGGAGAGAGGACCCTGCCCGCGAAGGCTCACAATCTACAAGGGATGGGTGAGAATACAGTAGGCGAGGATAGAGCTGGTCATGCAGCGGTTTGGTCGATCGGTGGTTACTGCAGGTTGTAGGCTCAGTTTTCAGGAAGAAACTGAGTATTATCTTACAGAATTGCAGGGGTGTCAATACTTTTGGCCACAACTGTACATTGTAAAAGCCACTTCTGGGTTACGTAGAGCGCAGCATGACCTGTCCAGTCTGAAGAGCAGTGATGTCACTAAGAGGAGTAGAACGGCGCAGGATACCGAGAGGAGGGTGGTTGGCGAGCATATTAATACATACACACATATACAGATTTAGTAAAGAAAATCTTCATGAGAGGGCTTGTTTAATAACCTCAGTAATTACAACTAAAGTGTGTAAGTGCGGGGATTTCTGCACGTGGCGCTCATACTCCGTTCTGAATACCACTAGAGGTTTTGAAGAATTTTATTCAATTGTTTTATCATTTGCACATAATTACCATGTCTATCCATCCTGTGCTTTCCATAATTTTGAGACTTTAATCTTGGTGTTGCAATTACAATGGAGGAGCGTATGTACAATATCATACATTTTAAACGCTGGCCTGCAGAGTGATTACTATGTGGGGCCATTTATACTGTACGCGGTACTACGTGGGGCCCATTATACTATATGGAGGACTAAGTGGTACCCCTATACTGTATGGAGGAATACATGGAGCTTATTATACTAAATGGAGGACTACATGGGGTCCATTATACTGTATGAAGGACTACGTGAGATCCATTATACTGTATGGAGGACTACGTGAGGTCCATTACATTGTATGGAGGACTACGTGAGGCCCATTATACTGTATGGAGGACTACGTGGGTCTCATACAGTCAAGGAGTACTACGTGGGCCCATTATAATGTATGGAGGACTATGTGGGGCCCATTGTACTGTATGGAGGACTACGTGGAGCCCATTATAGTGTATAGAGGGTTATGTGGGTCCCATAAAACTGTATAAAGGGTTACGTGGAGCCCATTATACTGTACGGAGGACTATGTGGGGTCAATCATAGTGTATGGAAGACTGTGGAGCCCATTATACTGTATGGAGGACTATGTGGGGCCCATTACACTGTATGAACTATGAGGCACCCATTATTTAGTCAAGGACGACTATGTGGGGCCCATTATACAATATGGAGGACTTTGTGGGGCTCATTATACTGTGTGGAGGGCTATGTGAGGATCGCAATTGGGGTATCAGAATATGTTGAGTTCACCATACTTTGCTGTGGAGGTTGAGGGGCAACAGGGTCATCATACCATGCAAGTGGAGAGTACGGTGGAGGAATTCAGGAATTCACTGTGGTAGCATCATACTGTGTTTGAGGGGGGCACTTTTGTTGGCATCAGTCTTTATAAGGGCAATGAAAGGGCAATCTAGGGGTTTCAATAGGATGAAAACTACTTTGTAAAAATTGCAAAGTTGTGAGATATGCTCCTCTGTACCAACACTGAATATTAAGGTCTTTTGTTTGTTTGACTGATTGTTTTTCTTTTTTTTTTTTTTTTTGGTGGGGGGGGGGGGGGGGGAGACTAGAACTTCTCCTATGGGGCCCCATGATTTCTAGATATACGCCCCTGCCTGCGAGGAAATACCAAATCCTCCGGTAATGTGATCTAACTTTAAAGATCCATTAATTAAAATGTACTTTGTAGGAAAACCTCTAAGTTTGCTTCCATATAAAAAGGTTCATAGTTATATTTGATAAGGAAAAACTTTCTCGACTGACTTTTTTTTTTTTAAATAAATATCAAGGTTGTCCTCCAACTTTGTCCAAGTTTTTCATTTTGGCCCTCTGTGAATTTGAGTTTAACATCCCTGTAACAATCGTAATTAGTATAATACTGCCCCATGTACAAACAATAAAATTACTTTAATGCAGTAGAAATGTATATCCAGATGCAGTCCAGCACTCATGCTAGTCATATAAAATGGTAATCCAGCAATCCAAAAAAAATACAATTCACGTCTAACATGTTTAGAGCAATACCGGTGCTCTTAGTCATAGCTTGCTTGCTATGACTAATGGCCCCAACATTGCATGAAACACACAAGATGTGAATTGTATCTTTATCTGGATTGCTGCTAGATAATACTGCCTCCTATGTAAAAAAATATAACTACTATAATACTGCCCCCTATGTACAAGAATATAACTATAATAATACTGCCCCTATGTACAAGAATATACCTACAATAATACTGCCCCTATGTATAAGAATAACTACAATAATACTGCCCCTATGTACAAGCATATAACTACTATAATACTGCCCCTAAATACAAGAATATAACTACTATAATACTTCCCCTATGTACAAGAGTATAACTGCTATAATACTGTCCCCTATGTACAAGAATATAACTACGGTACTATAATACTGCCCCTATGTACAAGAATATAACTACTATAATACTGTCCCCTATGTACAAGAATATAACTACTATAATACTGTCCCCTATGTACAAGAATATAACTACTACTAGATGGTGGCCCGATTCTAACGTATCGGGTATTCTAGAATATGTAGGTAGTATATAGCACAGGCTACGTACTATATTGCAGTGACGTAGTATATAGCACAACCGACATAGCATATAACATAGCTACGTAGTATATAACAGAGCTATGTAGTATGTAACACAGCGTACGTAGTATATAGCAGCGCTACATAGTATATAACATAGCCACGTAGTGTATTGCACAGGCACGTAGTATATTGGTCAGCCACATAGTATATAGCAGAGCCACGTAGTATATAACATAGCCACGTAGTATATTGTAGAGCCACATAGTACATTGCACAGGCACGTATATTGCACAGCCATGTAGTATCTACTATATAATTGTCTAAGGGTCACTTCCGTCTTTCTGTCTGTCCTGGAAATCCCGCGTTGGAGAGAGAGAGAGAGAGAGAGAGAGAGAGAGAGACAGAGACTGAGACAGAGAGAGAGAGAGAGAGAGAAAAAAAAAATAATAAAAAAAAAAAATAAAATAAAAAAAATCCCCATTGACATGCATGGGGTTTCGTGTTCCGGCCGATCCTCGACTTTTCGCAGTAATCGGCCGATTTCGCCCGACTCGACTTTTCAAAAAGTCGGGTTTCGCAAAACATCCCCTCCAGTCAGCGCTCACACAGGGTTAATGGCAGCGTTAACGGACCGCGTTATGCCGCAGTATAACGCAGTCCGTTAACGCTGCTATTAACCCTGTGTGACCAACTTTTTACTATTGATGCTGCCTATGTAAAAAGATCTAATGTTAAAAATATAAAAAAAACATAAAAAATAGTTATATACTCACCGTCCGTCAGCCCCCGGATCCAGAACAGGCCTTTCCCGCTCCTCGCGACGCTCCGGTGACCGCTCCATGCATTGCGATCTCGCGAGATGATGACGTAGCGGTCTTGCGAGACCGCTACGTCATCATCTCGCGAGACCGCAATGCACACTTGGGACCGGAGCGTCACAAGGAGCATCGGTAAACGCCTCGCCTGGATCCGGGGGGGCCGACGGAGGGTGAGTATATAACTTTTATTTTAAATTTTAACAGGGATATGATGCCCACATTGCTATATACTACGTGGGCTGTGCAATACACTACGTGGGCTGTGCAATACACTACGTGGGCTGCGCTATACACTACGTGGGCTGCGCTATACACTACGTGGGCTGCGCTATACACTACGTGGGCTGCGCTATACACTACGTGGGCTGCGCTATACACTACGTGGGCTGCGCTATACACTACGTGGGCTGCGCTATACACTACGTGGGCTGCGCTATACACTACGTGGGCTGCGCAATACACTACGTGGGCTGCGCAATACACTACGTGGCTGCGCAATACACTACGTGGCTGCGCAATACACTACGTGGCTGCGCAATACACTACGTGGCTGCGCAATACACTACGTGGCTGCGCAATACACTACGTGGCTGCGCAATACACTACGTGGCTGCGCAATACACTACGTGGCTGCGCAATACACTACGTGGCTGCGCAATACACTACGTGGCTGCGCAATACACTACGTGGCTGCGCAATACACTACGTGGCTGCGCAATACACTACGTGGCAGCGCAATACACTACGTGGCAGCGCAATACACTACGTGGCAGCGCAATACACTACGTGGCAGCGCAATACACTACGTGGCAGCGCAATACACTACGTGGGCTGTGCAATACACTACGTGGGCTGTGCTATACACTACGTGGGCTGTGCTATACACTACGTGGGCTGTGTTATACACTACGTGGGCTGTGTTATACACTACATGGGCTGTGTTATACACTACGTGGGCTGTGTTATACACTACGTGGGCTGTGTTATACACTACGTGGGCTGTGTTATACACTACGTGGGCTGTGTTATACACTACGTGGGCTGTGTTATACACTACGTGGGCTGTGTTATATACTGCGTGCGTGGGCTGTTATAAACTACATGGCTGTGTTATATGCTATGTGGGCTGTTATACACTCCGTGGGCTGTGCTATATACTACGTGGCTGTGCTATGTACTACGTAGCTGTGCTATTTACTACGTGGGCTGCTATATACTACGTGGCCGGCCGCGAACAATCAGCGACAGTCGCAGTCCGGCCGTGAATTGGCGTGGGATTTGAACCACTCTTCGCTAATTGGTCGCGCCCGGCCGGCCGAATCCGGTGTATTCAATGTATTATTCGAAAATCTCCATAAATAAACTACATACATATTCTAGAATACCCGATGCGTTAGAATCGGGCTACCATCTAGTATAACATAGCCACGTAGTGTATTGCACAGGCACGTAGTATATTGGTCAGCCACGTAGTATATAGCAGAGCCACGTAGTATATAACATAGCCACGTAGTATATAACATAGCCACGTAGTATATTGCACAGGCGCGTATATTGTACAGGCACGTATATTGCACAACCATGTAGTATATGTGTATATGTGTATTGCACAGCGACGTAGTGTATTGCACAGCTATGTAGTATATTGCACAGCCACGTAGTATATAACAGAGCCACGAAGTATATTGCACAGTCGACTTAGTATATAACAGAACCGACACAGCCACATAGTATATTGCACAGCTACGTAGTATATAACACAGAGCACGTAGTGTATTGCACAGCCACGTAGTATATTGGACAGTCATGTTGTATATTGCACAGTCACATTGTATATTGCCCAGCTACATAGTATATAGCACAGAGATGTAGTATATAGCACAGCCCACGCAGTATGTAACACAGCCCACGTAGTATATAGCAATGTGGGCACTACATGCGTGGTTAAAGAAGACTTAAAATAAAAAATAAACATATACTCAACTTCCGAAGGCCCCTTGAAGTCCTGGTGCCTGTGTGCGGTGCACGTGGCAGCTTCCGGTCCCAGGGTTGGTATGAGCGCAGGACCTGTGATGACATCGCGGTCACAGGTCCTTCTCGCATAGGATCCTTGGCACCGGAACCTGCCGCTTGCACTGCCGAGGACAGCGTGCGACGTCGGATGGTGAGAATAACCTCTTTTTATTATTATTATTTGTAACTTTAGATCTTTTTACTATTGATGCTGCATACGCAGCATCAATAGTAAAAAGTTGGTCACACAGGGTTAATAGCTGCATTAACGGAGAGCGTTAAAACGCGGTCCGTTAACGCTGCCATTAACCCTCTGTGAGGGCTGACTGGAGGGGATTATGGAGCAGGCACTGACTGCGGGGAGGAAGGAGCAGCCATTTTGCCGCCGGACTGTGCCCGTCGCTGATTGGCCGTGACTGTTTTGCCGCGACCAATCAGCGACTTGGGATTTCCGTTACAGACAGAAAGACGAAAGTGACCCTTAGACAATTATATAGTAGATAAAACTGCTCCTATGTACAAGAAAATAACTACTAAAATACTGCTCCTATGAAGAATATAACTACTATAATACTGCTCCTATGTACAAGAAAATAACTACTATAATACTGCTCCCTATGTACAAGAATATAACTACTATAATACTGCCCCTGTGTACAAGAATATAACTACTATAATACTGTCCCTATGTACAAGAATATAACTACTATAATACTGCCCCATGTACAAGAATATAACTACAATAATACTGCTCCTATGTACAATAATATAACCACTATAATACTGCTCCTATGTACAAGAATATAACCACTATAATACTGCCCTCTATGTACAAATCAAACAACCAAAACATTGCGTCACAGCATAATACAAGGGAACCAGGTCACATTGCAACCCTAATGGTAATGCGACCATGACAAAAAAGACACAAAATCATATCCAGTTGAATTTTTGCAACTGGTTTGTCTCAGCACCCTAGGCGGTTGCAAAGCGATACTTGTGCTGTGATTATGCTACACGATGGGTGTTGCTGCCAAAGTCACCGTGTTCACCGGCTGGAGTGGAGGACAGTTCCTCTAAGGCCTCTTTCACACTTCCGTTGGGAGTGTCACGTCCTAATGCGTCGGCGAAACGTCCCGACGGATGTTAGAAAATATTGCTAAAAGTTACTTCCAGCGTAGACATACGGTATAGGATGTGGGCTGTTGCTACGCTTCGGAAGAGAACAAGGGCGGATAGTGTGGCGAGCACATGCAGAGTACTAAGTGACTCACTTACAAAGGATTTGAGGACTAGCGGCAAATACTCGTGACCCGCGTTACTGCCAGTCTAACAATCAAAACCGCTTTGTCACGATATTGTATGAAATGTAATATGATTTCGTAGCTTTGCTGTGGGCTAAAAACCCCCCTTCTCTGTGTGTTTGTGTTTGCTGAGATGTGGATGTGTAGAAAAGGTTTTATTGCTCTAGTCGTAAATTCCAGGCTTTGGGCAACTTACTCATCCCTCCCCCATCTAGAATCAGCTAGAACTGGTCTGATCTCCCTTTTAAAACATGAGGCTCTTTGTTCTGTTATGGTAAGATATTGGGCCAACGGTTTTGTCTAGGAAAATAATATGTCCAGTTTGGGAATCTCCATCGGCGGATCTATCGGCCACGATAAACGCGGGCTTCTAGTTCAAACAGGGACAAAATACGGATTTCTCTGGAACTGAGTGTCTCTACTAGCCCGAATTTAGTATCTATAGAGAGAAAATGTTAATACAAGTTGAATGAGGGGTTTGTTATGCCAGATTCTCCAGCGAAGATATGACAGTCATAAGAATGGTTGGAGAAAACTGTACAGCTGAGGAAGGAGGAGGGCGATCCTAACTCAACCCCTTTAGTGATGTCACGAGGCTGGAGGTTAAAAGTCTTTACTCTTAACCCAGCCTGGAGTCTTAGAGAGTTTTACTGGAGGAGCTGTTCCTATCCAGACCTCCTGATGCACTGGGACATTTGGGGTCCCCCCCACCAGCATGGTTTTGCCTGAAATGGACTGAGAACATGTGAGTGTTACCTTTTCTCATTTAATCCCTTTATTTTATAATTACCTTGTACATTTTCAATTGTCTCATATTGTAATATCTTTATATGCCTTTTTTGTAAACACTGCCTTAAACTTTCGGAGTAAAATATATAAAGTACTAGTTCGTTCTTCCTGTTCTAAAACGTACCTTAAGCCTTCTGAAGGGAATTGCGCTACTGTTTTGGGTTAGCTTCGGATCCGTTTAATCGAAGCTGGTGGCAGCATCCCGTGTGCGGGCCTTTGGGTGTCGTTGTAGCGACTGCGGCGTTGATAATTATTGTTCCTGCCTGAGTGGGAGTATTTATATCGCCTCGCTGCAGCGTGCCCAATAGCCAGTACATAGCAGGCAGCCTTTCTGGCGACTAGTTACTCTAGGTGCAGTACCTAATCTGACCTGAGGGTAAGGGGGGCGCCAGAGAGCTGCAAGTTTCAAGTGGAACTGTAAGCGGGATATACATAAATCCCTGCAGTTCGTGGTATATTGAAGAGCAGTGGTATATTGAAGAGCAGTGGGATACCTAAAATAAGCCCCTGCTGTAAACTAAGAGGTCAATAGCCTTGTGTGTGTTTTTTCATCACATTGTAGCAGTGGAGGGATAACTAAGATAAGCCCCCCTGCACATGTGATAGCCGTCTGTTGGCCTAAAGTCACCCCGATCCGTGACATATTGGTGGCAGCGGTGTGGATTCATGACACGCTTGTACAGAATACGACAGTCAGGTCTAGTGTTGAGAGTGGCGCCCATTGAGCTAAGACAGAAAGGCATAAATATCTGTCTGACTTTTGAACCATAAGAATAATGTACTGTATAGAAATAGAACATTGAATATGATATTGCATTTAGTTTAGTGTCGTAAAGTACAGTACCGCTCTTATTCTTATTATGCCTAACGTTATTTACCTGCATCTATCTATATATCTACTATATAATTGTCTAAGGGTCACTTCCGTCTGTCCTTCTGTCTTTCTGTCTGTCTGTCACGGATATTCATTTGTCGCGGCCTCTGTCTGTCATGGAATCCAAGTCGCTGACTGGTCGTGGCAAAACGCCCACGACCATTGCCACGACCAATCAGCGACGGGCACAGTCCGGCGGCAAAATGGCCGCTCTTTCCTCCCTGCAGTCAGTGCCCGCTCCATACTCCCTTCCACTCAGCCCTCACACAGGGTTAATGCCAGCGTTACCGGAGCGCGGTGTAACACACTCCGGTTATGCAGCTATTAACCCCTGTGTGACCAAATTTTTACTATCGGTGCTGCGTATGCAGCATCAATAGTAAAAAGATCTAATGTTACAAATAAGAATAATAAAAAAAAAAAAGGTTATTCTCACCCTCCGACGTGGCGCGGTGTCCTCGGCAGTGCAGGCAGATTCCGGTGCCAAGGATGCTATGCGAGAAGGACCTGCCATGACGTCACGGTCATGTGACCGCGACGTCATCACAGGGCCTGCGCGAGAAGGACCTGCCATGACGTCACAGTCATGTGACCGCAACGTCATCACAGGTCCTGCGCTCATACCAACCCTGGGACCGGAAGCTGCCGCGTGCACCGTACACAGGCGCCAGGACTTCAACGGCACTTCGGAAGGTGAGTATATGTTTATTTTTTATTTTACGTCACTGGGCAATATACTACGTGGCTGGGCAATATATTACGTGGCTGGGCAATATACTACATGGGCTGTGCAATATACTACGTGGACATGCACATTCTAGAATACCCGATGCGTTAGAATCGGGCCACCATCTAGTATATATCTGTGTGTGTGTGTGTGTGTGTGTGTGTGTGTGTGTGTGTGTGTGTGTGTGTGTGTGTGTGTGTGTGTGTGTCCCTACAATTAGATTTCCTTTCTGTGGTAGAAAGATAAATAGTTTTGGATGATTACCATTGTCTCTTCATTGTCTGGGCCATTGCATCCAAATAACCTGTTCACAAAATCAAAGTATGTCATTGGGTAGTAAGGGGTTAAACAGGCAGTTTGGATGACATCACAAAGCACATAAACATCAGAGACATCAGATGACATCACAATTGGCATAGAATGTGCAAAGTGCAACCCCTGAGCCATCTTGTTTCATTAGAGCCTGACAGCCTGAAGGAAACCAGTCCAGGTAGGGGAGTCTTCACTTACGACCTCATTCACAAATTGTATCGATGGGGGTTAGTAGTGGGATTCAGAATGACGTAATTCACCTGAAAATCTTCGCAAAAAACGCTGCATCATGTGTCCTGTGATTGTTATACTGATCCGATTATTTTAAAAAAATGTTATTGTCCAGATTCTAAGGAAAATATGAACACTTTGGTTCTTTATTAAGCCAGTGTGAGCCCGGCCTAACAGGGGTTACCAATCTGGACAACCCCTTCCCTAAATGAGGACTTGCTGGTGATCTACTGATCATGTGGTCTTGAAGACCCTCACCAATCGGCTGGTTTTCCCTCTGTGCCACCCATGTGCTCTAATAAAAGCATATAGAGAGGGGAGGGCCAGGGGAGACAACTCCACTTAGTTCTACTTTTGGGTAGCTTTGCCGTTAATGTTGTGAAAACGTTATCATAACAAATTTAATTGGAGACTGCTACAGTTCTCCTTTATCGGCTCCCTTGGTCCTGTTGGATCAGGGGTGACCGGGAACTGACGGTTTATCGTGATCAGGAATGGCAGTATGGCGTCGTGTGTTTTTCTTTAGTTCATAGAACAGTAGGTGACACGGATTAGAATAAAAGGGTGGAAATGTTTAGGTTTTAACGTGCGTCATGAATCAATTAATAATGAGGCTGGTGGTTATTTGCAGCCTGTGATTTTCTTTTATTAATTCTACTCTTGATGTTGGAAACGTGATACATAACCCACTAGTGACAGTTATGACATCACGGGGCACATGACATCACATGACATCACAATTGGTACAGAATGTATACAGTTATTATCCTGAACCACCTTGCTTGTGTCCCCAGAGGCAGCAGCTTGAGGAAGACAAGTCCTGATAGGTAGCTGCTCACTTAACACTAAGGCCCCATTCACACATTGTGTAGCTGTGAGGTGTTTGTGGTGAAGTTTAGAACTGCTCCATTTACCCCTAAAAAATCTCAGCAAACATCTCTAAGTGACGTGTTCTCTCTTGTGTATCAGGATTCCTTAAACAGGACCTGCCATTTAATGCTCTTTTTTGTAATGATTGGTTCTAGTTCAGAGGAGCAGCTGTAACGAAGCACGGACAGATGACGGTGGTGCAGCAGGAAGGCCGAGCGGAAACAATGGAGAACGTAGTAGCTTGATGGCAGCAGGAGGACCAGAACTGGAACCACAGGATATAATGAGCAGAATTGATAAAACGGCAACTGGCGTAATAGAGTTACAGACTCTGGTCAAACTCAGATCAGAGTGGCATCAGTTTTTCTCGGACATGGAGAGGGGAAACAAAAAAAAGAATCCTCCATTATGTCAGTCTGTGAAAAATGGATCAAACTCAGATGTCATCAAAGTGGGGTCCAATTTTTTCACAGGCCCATAGACTTGCATTGCCGATTAGATATGAAAAAACAGCCCCATTATCACAGATACGAGTACTATCTATCTGTCAAAACCACGGACAGCATTCAGATGACAAAATTGGTCGTGTGCACGAGGCCTTATCTGGAGTTGATAAGTGGACGTCTGGATCCTGAGAAACCCACTGATCGCTCCAAACAGCTGCTCTATGGCATGCTGATCAACACACAGAAGCACAGAGCTCTGCCTGAGCAGGCTCATACCTATATATATGTTCTCCGATTTTCGCAGATTGACAAAATGGAGAAACTTTTTTCCCCCCCTCTCCACCTCCAAGAGAAACGGATGCTACTCTGATCACACCCTGCAAATCTATTATGTGTATTTTGTGAACTATAAAACGCACCTGACCATAAGGTGCACCGGTGGAAAAAAGGAAAAAAAATGTTCTTAAACAACATAGGTTATGGTTTAATGGCAGCTTGCCAGCATCAAGGGAGGCAGGGTCATTGCTTCTGAAAGCTGGAAGTGTCAGGAGTGGGGCGATGCTGCGGGTCCTGGGCTCTCATAAGATGTTTGCGCTGGTGAGTGGAGTCCCCTTTCCCATTGATTTCCCTGTGGTGGGCTTCGGGATAATCGCCGCCAGAAGCCTCACATGTACAGATTGGGATCTTGGGAGAAAATATTCTCGGAAGACGAGATCTCGTATCCGGAGATCTCAATCTGCGCATGTGCCACATCCAGCAGCCATTTTTCCGAAGCTCACGGCAAGGAAATCAATGGAAAAGAAGACTCCGCTCACCAGCGTCAACATCTTATGAGAGCCCAGGGACAGCAGCATCGGCCCACTCCTGCTGCCTCTGCCAGCCTCCTGAAGCAACGACCCTGCCTCCTGTGACCCCGCACCACCGCAGCCGCCACCCCAATAAGCTACCTTCAAATGACATAACCCCCATTTTCCTCCAAAATTTGGAGGGAAAAAAAGTGCATTTTATAATCCGAAAAATACTGTATGCCTGCAGAAGCAGGGGCAGCCTGTATATTGCGTATTAGATTGTAAGCTACAAAAACCTTCATAAGAATTAGTGAGGTCTTACTGATATTACAAACCAAAAAAGAACCCTAGACCTCTAAAAATTAACCTTTATTTAAATATTTTTAAAAGGGTATATCACATAGTAGTAGTTATTCAAAGAGTGCAAAAATAAACAAAATTAGGTATGCGGGGAATAAAAACTTAACTAGGGCTAATCTCTCCCCAGACTCACCCTTCCTGACCGTTGTCAGATTTTAGCCCGCAACTCTAAAGGTACCTTCACACTGAACGATATCGCTAGCGATCCGTGACGTTGCAGCGTCCTGGATAGCGATATCGTTGAGTTTGACAGGCAGCAGCGATCAGGATCCTGCTGTGACATCGTTGGTCGGAGCTAGAAGGCCAGCACCTTATTTCGTCGCTGGATCACCCGCTGACACCGATCCAGCGATGTCTTCACTGGTAACCAGGGTAAACATCGGGTTACTAAGCGCAGGGCCGCGCTTAGTAACCCGATGTTTACCCTGGTTACCAGCGTAAACGTAAAAAAAAAAAAAAAAACACTACATACTTACATTCCGGTGTCTGTCCCCCGGCGCTGTGCTTCTCTGCACTGTAAGCGCCGGCAGGCCGGAAAGCAGAGCACAGCGGTGACGTCACCGCTGTTCTTTCCGGATGGCGCTGACAGTGCAGAGAAGCACAGCGCCGGGGACAGACACCGGAATGTAAGTATGTAGTGTTTGTTTTTTTTTACGTTTACGCTGGTAACCAGGGTAAACATCGGGTTACTAAGCGCAGCCCTGCGCTTAGTAACCCGATGTTTACCCTGGTTACCAGGGGACTTCGCATAGTTGGTCGCTGGAGAGCTGTCTGTGTGACAGCTCTCCAGCGACCACACAGCGATGCTGCAGCGATCGGGATCGTTGTCTAGATCGCTGCAGTGTCGCTAAATGTGACGGTACCTTTAGTCCCCTGATGAACCCTTACGTCCTAAGGGGAAAACGCATTGGGCAATAGAGAGAGCTGAACAATGGCTGATAAGTACCACAATTTGGTGGAAACTTCTTTTTAAAACATTTTGTACACGTCTTTGTTTGTGTAGTCAGGAGCGAGATGAGACCACGGATTTATTTGTGATATTTCTGAATTGTCAATACCCTGCTGTTGTCTTTTTATGGAATATGATTTCTTGATGGGCATTATGCAATATGATTATTGAAATATGGCATCTGTCATTATCTGATTGGGCATCCATAACCGGTTATCTGACAAAAGTGTATGGGCATTGTGCAATAGAGATATCAAATGCGGCATTTGCCACTGATAGATTAGGTGCTCAATAATCGATATACAGGTCATTTAACAAAGAATGTGTATGTTACAAAACCATCTGAAATTTAAGGGTACAGTGCAATAGGAATAGTGGCTATATTTTTCCACTTAAAACTGTAATATTGCCATTAGCACTATAGACTTTGGCCCTAATATTAGACATAGCGCATTTTTTCAGTTACAATATCTGTGAATCTTTGGTCCCTAATTGCAGTCTAAGGTATTGTAATTAGCATTACATACTTTGACCCTACCATTTAATACAGGTCATTTTGCTGCCATTAATTTTTTTTGGTTGCAATATTTCTTCTGGCACTACGAGATAATTGGATTTTTTTTTATATGTGTGTATATTTTTTGTGTATATTTAGCGTTAAGTTTTTTAGGGTGCATGAGGGCCTTTAGGGCTGCCGATGTTGAGCGGGGGCGCCATTATGTCAACAATTAGGGTGCCAACCTCCGCTGGTAGGAAGGGTGAGTCTAGGGTCAGTCTAGGGAGAGATTAGCCCTAGTTAAGTTTTTATTCCCCTCCTACCTAATTTTGTTTATTTTTGCACTCTTTGGATAACTACTACAATTATGTGATATACCCTTTTAAAAATATTTAAATAAATGTTAATTTTTAGAGCTCTAGGGATTTTTTTTGGTTTGTAATGGATTGTAAGCTCCTAGGAGCAGGGTGTATATTGTATATTAGATTGTAAGCTCCTAGGAGCAGGGTGTATATTGTATATTAGGTTGTAAGCTCCTAGGAGCAGGATGTATATTAGATTGTAAGCTCCTAGGAGCAGGGTGTATATTAGATTGTAAGCTCCTAGGAGCAGGGTGTATATTGTATATTAGATTGTAAGCTCCTAGGAGCAGGGTGTATATTGTATATTAGATTGTAAGCTCCTAGGAGCAGGATGTATATTAGATTGTAAGCTCCTAGGAGCAGGGTGTATATTGCATATTAGATTGTAAGCTCCTAGGAGCAGGGTGTATATTGTATATTAGATTGTAAGCTCCTAGGAGCAGGGTGTGCATTGTATATTAGATTGTAAGCTCCTAGGAGCAGGATGTATATTGTATATTAGATTGTAAGCTCCTAGGAGCAGGGTGTGTATTGTATATTAGATTGTACGCTCCTAGGAGCAGGGTGTGTATTGTATATTAGATTGTAAGCTCCTTGAAGCAGGGTGTGTATTTGATTGTAAGCTCCTACGAGCAGGGTGTGTATTGTCTATTAGATTGTAAGCTCCTAGGAGCAGGGTGTGTATTAGATTGTAAGCTCCTACGAGCAGGGTGTGTATTGTATATTAGATTATTAGCTCCTAGGAGCAGGGTGTGTATTGTATATTAGAGTGTAAGCTCCTAGAAGCAGGGTGTGTATTTGATTGTAAGCTCCTAGGAGCAGGGTGTGTATTAGATTGTAAGCTCCTACGAACAGGGTGTGTATTGTATATTAGATTGTAAGCTCCTAAGAGCAGGGTGTGCATTGTATATTAGATTGTAAGCTCCTAGGAGCAGGGTGTGTATTGTATATTTTGTATATTAGATCATAAGCACCTATGAGCAAAGTGTATTTATCTTTTCCTTTCCAAATTGACTCTATAATACATGCAGATATACAGCAATATGCAGCAGGACAGATGTGATCCAGGGAAATATCCGATCGCCACAACTGGGGTCAGGAAGGAATTTTTTCCCCCCCCGAGGCAGAACTCTCTGGGGGGGTTTCTTTGCCTTCCTCTGGATCTTTCGGTCCATTGGCTCTCAGCTGGTCCTCAATGCCCACAGCTAGTTCTGTGGTCCGTATAGCTCCTGACCTGAGAGTCATTGTGATCATGGGTTAATTTCTTAAAGAGCCGGTAATATTTTTATTACAGTGTTGCTTATTGCTATTCCAATAAAAAAATTAAAAAGAAAAAATAAGTGTCATGGGAGTTTGTTTTTGTATTCACTTTATTTTTACAAGGTTACAATGATGGGAGTGAGCACTGCTACACTCAATACTCTACAAGCTGTATCAGGAATTATGGGGGTGCCACTTACAGAAGGCAGGCCATATATATATCTCCATACATTGTGGTATCATAATGTCACCTCCTATTCCAAGTTACTTTAAAAGTGTTATGGAGGCAGGGCTCTAAAATAGTATATGTCATTCACAACAAACTACCCGATAGCAGACTGAAGACAGGGACACAGAGCTGCAGAATACAAGAGACACAAGCAAAGTAGGATTAGGGTGCCAAGGGCCCTCCAGTAACCAACTCCAGGGCCCCACTTTTACATCTACGTACAAATGTGATATTATAATCCATCACAAATTTATGTAACAATGAACTGAGTAGATTACTCAATATGTACAAGGGAAGCATCTTATTCATGTAACAAGGTATATTATGTCAAGTACTGCTCATATAATAGGTGGTGGCACACTCTTACAGTGACCTACCGGAGGATTTTCTTGTTCTCTTGTGGGCCAGTCAAAGCCTGGGTATAATATGTAAGTACGGTATAGTAAAAGTGTTTGTGGTGGAGCTCTGCCCAGCTACATACTGTAGGGACAGACATAGTTAACGCTTGGGACTGGCCCATAGTGAGAGGGGAATGTCTTAGTAAAAGAGGACTACTTCCTGATAGTCACATAGGGAAGTACAGTATAGAGGGCAGCCATAGTTCAAGGCAATGGGAGGCCTTACTGGAATCTCTTACGGACATTCCTGCAACATCTGGAGCCTAGAGCTCAGTACAGATACTACAAAGAGTGCCTTATCCTCTAGTGCAGTGATTTTCAACTAGTGTGCCGCGACACATGGTCGGGTGTGCCGCGGGGAAAGTTCCCCAAACTATGGTGCCCCCTCCTTTCTGCCCCGATCTCCTGTCCGCTCCCCTCCTCCCTCCTGTCCGCTCCCCCGGTCCTCCGATCCCCCCCGTGTTCCGATCCCACCCCCCCCATACTTACCTAGCTCCGATGTCCCTCCCGGTGTCCGGCCGTCTTCTCCATGGGCGCCGCCATCTTGGAAAATGGCGGGCGCATGCGCAATGCACCCGCCGAATCTGCCAGCCGGCAGATTCGTTCCTATACATTTTGGTCGCTGTGATAAGTTCTATCACAGCGATCAAAATAAAAAAATAGTAAATAAACCCCCCCCTTTATCACCCCCATAGGTAGGGACAATAATAAAATACAGAAAATATAATTATTTTTGTTTTTCCATTAGGGTTAGGGGTAGGGTTGCACTTAGGGTTGCACTTAGGGTTAGGGTTGCACTTAGGGCTAGGGTTGCACTTAGGGCTAGGGTTGCATTTAGGGCTAGGGTTGCACTTAGGGCTAGGGTTGCACTTAGGGTTGCACTTAGGGCTAGGGTTGCACTTAGGGCTAGGGTTGCACTTAGGGCTAGGGTTGCACTTAGGGCTAGGGTTGCACTTAGGGCTAGGGTTGCACTTAGGGCTAGGGTTGCACTTAGGGCTAGGGTTGCACTTAGGGCTAGGGTTGCACTTAGGGCTAGGGTTGCACTTAGGGCTAGGGTTGCACTTAGGGCTAGGGTTGCACTTAGGGCTAGGGTTGCACTTAGGGCTAGGGTTGCACTTAGGGCTAGGGTTGCACTTAGGGCTAGGGTTGCACTTAGGGCTAGGGTTGCACTTAGGGCTAGGGTTGCACTTAGGGCTAGGGTTGCACTTAGGGCTAGGGTTGCACTTAGGGCTAGGGTTGCACTTAGGGCTAGGGTTGCACTTAGGGCTAGGGTTGCACTTAGGGCTAGGGTTGCACTTAGGGCTAGGGTTGCACTTAGGGCTAGGGTTGCACTTAGGGCTAGGGTTGCACTTAGGGCTAGGGTTGCACTTAGGGCTAGGGTTGCACTTAGGGCTAGGGTTGCACTTAGGGCTAGGGTTGCACTTAGGGCTAGGGTTAGAATTAGGGTTAGAATTAGGGTTGCAATTAGGGTTAGGGTTGGAATTAGGGTTAGAATTAGGCTATGTGCACACGGTGCGGATTTGGCTGCGGATCCGCAGCGGATTGGTCCCTGCGGATTCATATCAGTTTTCCATCACGTTTACAGTACCACGTAAATCTATGGAAAACCAAATCCGCTGTGAACATGGTGCGGAAAATACAGCGCGGAAACGCTGTATATTCACACTGAGTGAGTATAAATACATTTAGAATCTATATTATTAACTATATGTAGAATATGTACTGTTTTAGTGTCATTTTGTGCCATTTTGGTTGGTGGTGTGCCCCGGGATTTTTTAAGTATAAAAAGTGTGCCGCGGCTCAAAAAAGGTTGAAAATCACTGCTCTAGTGTACAGAGGAAGTGGATGATAAACGGCGCTAAGGGAAGGTAACAGATCCCCACTACATTGCGGGACTGGACAGGAAATCCCTGGAAAACCAGTTAACGTGAGGATAGTCCAGGAGGAACGGAGAGTGATGCTGGAGACGGACTGTGCTAAAGAAACAAGGAATAAGAAGTGTTATGCCCAAAACTGCGTGTCACAGTCTGAGGAACTGGAACTGCCCAATAAACGTTTGCTTGTTACAATGAACTGTGCGTTCCCTAAGTTATGTGTGGCGTCTCCTGAGGAGGGGGACCAAGAAAAAGCAGAAGCCTGCGGTCAACAGGTGAGTGTGACGCACCCCACACGTCCAGTAAGTTGGGACTGGGACACAATTTTCCCGTAAAGTGCCAGGGTGCAATGAAGCAGCAGCTCGACCATGGTGCTTCACAGAGTTTTAAAACGTTGAGCCGTGAAATAAAAAAATAATATTTTCCCACAAAAAAAAAATGTTGCTTTTGCCCCAAATTTTTCATTTTCTCAAGGGTAACAGGAGATAATGGACCACATAATTTGTTGTGCAATTTCCAATGAGTAAACAGACATCCTATATGTAGTGGAAAACTGTTTGGGAGCACGGCAGGGCTTGGAAGGGAACGGGCGCCATTTGACTTTTGGAGAGCAAAATTTGCTGGAACAGATAGAGGAAATCATGTTATATTTGCAGATCTCCTGATGTGCCTAAACAGTGAGCATGTTGACACCACATTTGCCTCACATAATTTTATACCATTGGGTGGTGAAGAAAGAATAATTATATTTTTACCACTAAAATGTTGTTTTAGCCTCAAGCTGTTAATTTTTATAAGGGCTAATAGGATAAAAATGGACCTCTCAGTTTGTTGTGCAATTTCTCCCAATAGCCCCAGTACCCTACATGTAATTGGGAAATACTTTTCAGGCACAGTGGAAGCTCAGTTGGCAAAGAGCGCCATATTATAGAACAGATTTTGTTGTTATGGTTTGTGGGTGCCATGTCACATTGGCAGAGCCCCTGAAATGCCAGGACAGCAGAAACCCCCCCTCCCCCATAAGTGACCCTGTTTTACACGCTACGCCTCTCAATTAATCTAAAGGTTCTGGTGTCATATTGACACCATGGATGTGTCACAGATTTTTATACCATTGGGCAGTGAGGAAGAAATTATTAAATTTTTACCACAAAAATTTAGTTTTAGCCCAAGATTTTACATTTTCACATGGTAAAAATGGCACAAAAAAATTTGTCACACTTGACTCTTAGTGAATAAAACTTCATAGAATAGTTTGCAGATTTCATATACAGAACCCCTAAGTGCCAGAAGAGAACAATCCCCCCTCTAGTGATCCCATTCTGGAAATTGCACCCCTCTGGGAATTTATCTACGGGTGTAGTGATGATTTCACCCCAGGGGTGTTCAAGCCACGATGGATGTTGCTGAGTGAAAATTGCAAACCTGCCGATGTAGTCACCAGTACATTGTAGTGTCCAGCACATTATGCCCAGTTTGTGCTATTGGAGATACTCACCCCGTAAATTAAGCAGGCTCTCATCACTACAAAAATGCTAACTGCAGTATAGGCACACTGTGGGGCTCCGAAGTGAGGGGGCATTAGGATGTTGGAGAGCAGAATTTGCAGAATTTCTTTGGGCGACAAAGAGCAATTTTGCTTCTCCAGAAGCTTTGTACAACCAGTAATGTAGAAGCCCCCTATATTTCCATTGATAAATGACAGACCTGAGTGGGGACTTGCTATTTTGTGGATTGAGTTGAAGCTCTTATTGGAAACATTTTACATAACATTTTCGGGTCACATTTATCCTGCGCTCTACGCTGAGCACTCACATCAGGGTTTCCATCTAAATCTCTGAATGAGGTGATTCAGATGAAACCTCTGAGGGATCCATTCACTATAATGAGGCAGCAGAGTTACTCTGGACTCCGTCTGGCTTCTGCTCAGCAGTGTCCTTTTTAGAAGTGCACAAAACTGTGGCAGAGAGCGCTTTTCTGCACGCCTAAGACAACGGACACCACCGGATCACATGTCAAACGGCGTCCACAGTGCCTCCATCTGCCTCATAGGGAATCTTCTGTCGAGGTTTTGTCTGAAACACGTATTTCAGAGATTTACATGGAGACACAGGATA
Source organism: Ranitomeya variabilis (assembly GCF_051348905.1). NCBI lineage: Eukaryota > Metazoa > Chordata > Amphibia > Anura > Dendrobatidae > Ranitomeya > Ranitomeya variabilis. The sequence continues at coordinate 303,761,787 of NC_135235.1, read as the reverse complement.
AATTTGAGCAGAGCTTTACTGCTATATTTGGGAGGCAGAATGAACAAATAAACAGAAGGTGAAGAATTGGTTTTATTTATTTTTTACAATGTTTCTCGTGTGCTTAAAAGGGTTTAGATGACTATTCTTAGGGTGGGTGCATTTACAGCAATAGCAGACTTATATAGTTGTTTTTTTTTTAATTTGGCTGCTGTCACCCAATAAAAGACACTTAAAAAAAATAATAAATAAATAAAAGTTTTTGCAGCGCCATATTCTGAGAGCTATAATTTTCCTATATTTTGGTAGACAGAGTAATGTCAGGGCTTGTGTTTTTCGGGAGGAGTTGACTTTTATTGGGCATTAAGCATTTTTGGGCACACAACATTTTTTGATCAGAAACAGAATGAACAAAAACTGGCAATTCACAGATGTTTTTTTTTTTTATGTCGTTCTCCATGTGGTAACAGTGATAGCACAGACTTATTCTTCGGATCAGTACGATTACAGCAATACCACATGAATATTTTATGTTTTGGCGCTTTTACATATTAAAAACTAATTTTTAGGATATAGCAATGCAAAAACAATATTTTTTCTGAGAGCTATAACTTACTTACTTCTCCGCTGATGGAGCTGTATGGCAGCTAGTTTTTTTTGCCGGACAAGAGGAGTTTTTGAGCAATACCATTTTTATTCACGGTACATTAGTCTTTTTGTTCGATGGTATGATAAAAAAAGCTTATTTTTTGCCTTTTTTCGATCAGGTGGGTTTAGAACCCTCCACCTACCATGAAGTGAGTTCAGATCTAGTACAAAGTACTTTGGTGCCCTAGGCAGCAAAGCCAATTATACCCCCCCATCCCAAAGCAAATGAATGGCTAAGAAATTAATGACCCTTAATGCACATCCTCACTTCCCCTCCGATGGGTTGGGTTGCCAAATCTGATGACTACTTCCACTAGAATTGTTAATTTTCTCCCCCCCCCCCCCCCCCAAAAAAAAAAGAAGTTGTTAAAAGTAAAAAAAAAGTGGTGTACTTTAGGGATGTGACTTAACAGGGATTGCAATTTTAAAGTCAGATGAAGAATCATTGCACAGCAGTCACACAATACAGGGGAGAAAACAGCGATATTCATCCCTGACGTCCAATATTTTAAATGTAGACCCCAAGGACAGTTGTGGAAACTAATAAAGCGTAACCATAATTGGGGCTGTTTGGTTTTAAGTAAGATATCGAGCATTTGGCAAATACCCTAAAGGAAAATAAACAGACCCCCATTATAAATAAAGAGATACATCTGATGTTTTTACACCAGTCATGCGAAAAAATACAATTTGTACATTATCAGCTCTTAAAACCACACCATCCGCCCGCCCGTTGGTTTATTGCAAACAGCCTAAAATATTTACATTGTGCTATTAAACTCATATAGCAAAATATCTCCATAATGCAAAATGCTTTTGACATTTAAAAATGAAGAACAAGAAACAATGTGCCTTTAAAACCAATGACAAGAATTGCATAGTGTAAAGACTGCCCTCTAGTGGAAAATCTACAGAACTCCCATGACGACTTAAAATGCATTCTACTTTTCTTCTTACTGCTGAGAAAAAAAAAAGTGATTAAGCCAGAAAAAACAAACAAAAAAACATTCAAGTCAAAAACAAACACTCAGTGACACAATTTTCCACAAGTATTTCTCCCACCTTTGTAAGTAACTGAATATTGTTAGATGTTAACATTATTTACTGATCAAAGGATGTTTCATTTTGGAAAAACATCACCGGCTTTACCTCAGTATTTGTAAGCCAAAACCAGGAGTGGAACAATCAGAAGAAAAGTATCATAGAAACCCGTCACCACTTCTGTATTTTATCTATCATCCTCTACTGGGTTTAGCGTACAAATACTGGAGGTAAAATACTGACCCAATACTGAACGTGGCCTAAAGGGGTTATCCAGGACTATTTAATCTTTTTACCAAGAACTAACAGTCAGCTGATTGCTAACTACCTACTAGTTGTGCCCGGCGCCAATCTCTGCCAGAACAGAGTGATCATAGACCGCTCCTGCCAGCAATTCAGTGGCTTCTGCTGGCATAACGTCGACAGAAAAGCAGCTTTTCTTCTGCTCTATTGACGGGGCATGGACTGTCAAAAGTCATACCAATTGAAAGCCGGCTCCCTGCTGCACAACTGCAGGGAGCTTATTGTCAGACAGGTACATTCGGCAGTCACGACCTGTTGACGGAGCAGCCCGGAAGAGGAAGAGCTGCTCTGTTTACGTGGAGCAGCTGAATCGCTGGCAGGAGCGGTCGGTGTCCACTCTGAGTCAGCACTGGGTAGAACAGGCAGCTAGTTTCCTGTGTTAGCATCTACAGAGGAAACTGTTAGTAAAAAAAAAAAAAAAAAGGCCTGGATAATCCCTTTAACTAAAATACATCCTTTGTAGTCACAAACTGAAGAATCATAGTAAAATATCATCTCAGAAAAATAGAACAGGAGATCTGCTGTCATAATTCTTTTAATTCGGCCTAATTATGCTGCTAACAGCTGAGTTTAGTGTCCACTCTGTCTGATGGAAACCTGATTACACTCATCGTATGGACATAGCAGGGCCACACCCGGGTAAGGTTACCTGGAGGGTGATCCTGTGTCACTGCCCTCTCCTATTTGAGCGGACATCTCTGCCACTAACTTTGTGAACCTCTTTGGCACCATAGATAGGCCAAAGGGGAGGACCTGGAATTGTAGCTGTCTTAGGCATCCCTGAATGGTGAGTGCTACTCAGATACTTTTGGTGTTCTTGGTCAATAGGCACGTGGTAACAGGCATCTCGGAGGTCTATAGTGGCCATAAAACATCCTGGAAATAGGAGTTTTACTGTCAACTCAATTCTTTCCATTTTGAAATGTTTGGGCACCAGAAATTGATTTACTTTTTTTTTAGATTTATAATCATTCTGATAGATTGCTTTTTTTCCTTTAGAAAGATCGGACTGTAGAAACCCTTTCCCCTCATCATCTTTTGGAATGCGAATCAGCACCCTCTTTCCTATATGGGACACTACTAGGGTTGAGCGAAACGGATCGAACAAATTCAAAAGTCGCCGACTTTTGGCAAAGTCGGGTTTCATGAAACCCGACCCGATCCTAGTGTGGGATCGGCCATGTGGTCGGCGATCTTCGCGCCAAAGTCGCGTTTCGTATGACGCGTTCAGCGCCATTTTTCAGCCAATGAAAGAGTGTGGGCAGCGTGATGACATAGGTGTGGAGAGGAGGAGGAGGAGGAATTTTTTTCCCATTGACTTGCATTGGGTTTCGTGTTTCGGTCAATCCCCAACTCTTCGCGATAATCGGCCAATTTCACTCGACTCGACTTTTGAGGAAGTCGGGTTTCGCGACTTTCGGGAAGTCGCTCAACCCTAGACACTACTTCTCATTCTAGGGCTCTTTGACATGTGCTGATCTTGTGTAAAACAACATTTTCTGGGGGAAGAGTTAAAAATTCCAGTTTTAACCCTTCTCCTACAGTGTTTAATAACCATGGACTTAAGGAAATCCTTTCCCAGACAGGAAGAAGCCGTTTCAGCCTTCCACATACCTGGGTCATGGCATCATTGTCTTCCTGGCTTTTTAGGGAACCCATATAAAAAAAAATAAAACTTGTCCCATTGAGAGATCTTCCTTTTGATTCTGGACCCTTTCCACCTAGGCTTCCTTTGCCTTGGAACAGTCCCTTGTATGTTCCTTCTTGATGCATGGAAGTGTCTTTTAAATTTGGGGGAAATCCTTTTTTTTGAATCAGAGGTTTTATCCAGAATCTCATCCAAGGATGACCCAAAGAGATATTCACCCTTGAAGGGAATGCCACAGAGCCTAGATTTAGAGTGGAAGTCCCCAGTCCAATTCTTCAGCCAAAGAGCCCTATTAGCTGAGTTCGAGAAGGCACATGTTCATGTTGTCAATCAGACTGCATCAGGCAGAAGCATCTGCAAGGAAATCTGCTGCCTTTGCTATGTTTGGAAGACTGGCAAATAAATGATCCCTTGGGCATTTATTTCTAATTTGTGCCTCCAGTTGGCTAAGCCACACGCTCAGAGATCTCGCCATACATGTAGCAGCTTAATTGGGTTTAGAGGCTGCCACCCTGGATTCCCATGCTTTCTTCGGAAAGCTTTCTACCTTTCTATCATGTAGGTCTTTTAGAAGGCCCACTTCGTCAAAGGAGAGAGCTATATTATGGGACACCTTGCATACTGACTGGCACATCTATTTTGAGCACTTTCAGGTTTCTTAATCCTCTACTTCAAAGGGATACTTCCTTTTTAATTGCTTTCGGGATAAAAGCTTTCCTGTCTGACTATTTCCATTACCTCCTACTCAGCGAAGCTATGTTCTTATGGACAAAGAAACACTTAATGTTTCCTAACTAGTGATGAGGGAGTGTACTCGTTGCTCGGGTTTTCCAGAGCACACTCTGGTGGTCTCCAAGTAGTTGTGACTGTTCGGAGATTTAGTTTTCCTTGCCGCAGCTGAATGATTTGTGGCTACTAAACAGCTTGATTACATGTGGGGATTCCCTAGCAGCCAGGCAACCCCCACATACACTCAGGCTGGCTAGCAGCCGTAAATCATCCAGCTGTGGCAAGGAAAACTAAATCTCTGAGCAGTCAAATACTCAGAGACCACCTGAGCAACGAGTACACTCGCTCATCACTATTCCTAACTTCTAGACCGCCCAAACATGAAGTCCTGCATGGATTTAAGCTCCTTAATGTCTTCTATCTTCATTGTTGCTCTAACTGCCTTCACCAGTTTGCATGTATCCTCTTCCAGAAAACAAGCTTGATATCTGCCACTATCAGAAGAGGATGATGATGAGGCATCTGAATAGTAACCATCTAGTTCTCCATCTTCTATTTCTTCCTCTGAACTAGTGCTTACCCCTGTCTCTCATGGTGAAGTGTTGGCTTTCATTCCTTTTACATATTTTTTTTTATGTCAACTCTGATCATGGTTCCCATCTTCCTTAAGGGAAGAGGATTCTTCTGATAGGGTTCTTTCGAATAACTCCTTTTAAGGCTCGTTTTGAGTTTGCCAAAAGACATGTGGAAGACTCCCCAAATGTATGGAGGAAGGTGCGGTGGTCAGATGAGACCAAGATTGAACATTCTGGCCACAAAAGGAATGTCTGGTGCCAAACCAACACAGGTCACCAACCCAAGAACACCATCCCCACAGTGAAACATGGTGGTGGCAGTATCATGCTATGGGGATGTTTTTCTACAGCAGGGACAAGGAACATGGATGGTGCGAAATACAGGGATATTCTTGAGCCAAAACCTTTTTCAGTCTGTCAGTGATTTGAGACTGGGAGGGAGGTTCATCTTCCAAAAGACAATGACACTGCTAAACCACCATCTGAGTGGTTTAAGGGGAAACATGAAAATGTTTTGGAGTCGCCTAGTCAAAACCCAGACCTTAATCCAATTGAAAATCTGTGGTCAGACTTGAAGATTGCAGTTTACCAGAGGAAACTATCTAACTTGATGGAGCACTTTTACCTTGAGAAATGGACAAAAATCCCAGTGGCAAGATGTGGAAAGCTCATAGAGATTTATCCAAAACGATATACGACTGTGATAGCTGAAAAAGAAGGCGCTACAAAGTGCTGACTTTAGGGGGTCAATAGTTAAGCACACTAAAGTTTTTAGTTATTTTGCCCTATTTCTAGTTTCTCACACAAAAAAAGTTCACCGTTTCTTAACCTATAAATATACCACCAATAAGTGGAATGTAATCCATTGACAACTATATACTACTAAACGATGAGTATCTTCTGATTACAGAAGGAATTACCATATATGATATCCTATATATCGTGAATAATCAAAAAGCCCAAAGGCTAAGGGAGTGAGAAAAATATATATATTAAACTTTATTACCTAATATACAGTAAATAACACAAAAAAGTGACTGGGAGGGGAGAAGCACAGTTGAAAAGTTATAGGAAAGATGGAGAAATCCTATAAAAAAAGATAATGAATCCCAAAACCCAGGCTCCCAAAAAGAATAACCTTATAAGGATATTGAGATGGTAACAACTAGTATGGAAAACACCTGTAACATATATATATGTATGCCTGCAGATATACAACCGCACTGGTAAGTATTATGCAGAGATCTAGAGTCCCACTGCAATAATTACAATTTGTGCAGATATATATTAATTAACAAGTTAGGTTAGACCACAGCCCGAGCCAAGTTTCTTAGTACCTGGCAAGGACAGGAAACCACTGGCGCTTACTAGAGGGCTCCGCCTTCTAATGCTGTAGAGTTTCCTGTTCTTGGAGACAGATCCTCTCTACATGGTGCTGGGAAAAAAAAAATTACAAAAATTCTCTTTCTCCTTGCAATGTTGAAAACAGACAGCAGAAGGATTGCACACAGGGGCATAATGTAACCGGGCTCGTGCGGGACAGGGTCCCACCAACACCAATTTAACCTAGATGTGCATCCTTGGACATACATTTTCAGGTGAAATATATTGCAATGCAGAGACCCACCGAGTATCAGCGCTGCAATACATGACGCCGGCCAATCAGCAGAGACCAGCAGCAGACATCGGTTTGACAAAGACATGCAGCGAATGGCAGTGACGTCATGCGCTGCCTGTCGCTGACAAGATGAATTCAGCTCCTGCACCGGCTACAGGAGAGAACGTCATGTGGAGTAAGGCGTGAATAATTATTTGTTTCTTTTTAACAAGTGTTGGAGAAGTACTGAAGAGGCCCAGGACACCTTATACCACAATGGGGGACATTATACCAGGATTGGGACATTGTACCATAATGGGGGACATTATACCAGGATGGGGTACATTATAAAAGGATAAGTGGCATTATAACAGAATTGGAACATTATACCAGGATGGGGGTGATTATTACAATAGGAGCCAGGAAATTATTATTACATGAATGGGGTACATTATACCAGGATGGGGGACATTATACCAGGATGGGAGACATTATACCAGGATGGGAGACATTATACCAGGATGGGAGACATTATACCAGGATGGGAGACATTATACCAGGATGGGAGACATTATACCAGGATGGGAGACATTATACCAGGATGGGAGACATTATACCAGGATGGGAGACATTATACCAGGATGGGAGACATTATACCAGGATGGGAGACATACTACCAGGATGATGGGCATTATAAAAGGATGGGGTACATTATAAAAGGATGAGTGGCATTATAACAGAATTGGAACATTATACCAGGATGGGGGACATTCTACCAGGATGAGGGGCATTATAAAAGAATGAGTGGCATTATACCAGAATTGAAACATTATACCAGGATGGGGGACATTATACCAGAATGGGGGACATTATACCAGGATGGGGGACATTATACCAGGATGGGGGACATTATACCAGGATGGGGGACATTATACCAGGATGGGGGACATTATACCAGGATGGGGGACATTATACCAGGATGGGGGACATTATACCAGGATGGGGGACATTATACCAGAATGGGGGACATTATACCAGAATGGGGGACATTATACCAGAATGGGGGACATTATACCAGAATGGGGGACATTATACCAGAATGGGGGACATTATACCAGAATGGGGGACATTATACCAGAATGGGGGACATTTATACCAGGATGAGGAGCATTATAGAAGGATGGGGTACATTATAAAAGGATGAGTGGCATTATACCAGAATTGGAACATAATACCAGGATGGGGGACATTCTACCAGGATGAGGGGCATTATAAAAGAATGAGTGGCATTATACCAGAATTGAAACATTATACCAGGATGGGGGACATTATACCAGGATGGGGGACATTATACCAGGATGGGGGACATTATACCAGGATGGGGGACATTATACCAGAATGGGGGACATTATACCAGAATGGGGGACATTATACCAGAATGGGGGACATTATACCAGAATGGGGGACATTTATACCAGGATGAGGAGCATTATAGAAGGATGGGGTACATTATAAAAGGATGAGTGGCATTATACCAGAATTGAAACATTATACCAGGATGGGGGACATTATACCAGAATGGGGGACATTATACCAGGATGGGGGACATTATACCAGAATGGGGGACATTATACCAGAATGGGGGACATTATACCAGAATGGGGGACATTATACCAGAATGGGGGACATTATACCAGAATGGGGGACATTATACCAGAATGGGGGACATTATACCAGAATGGGGGACATTATACCAGAATGGGGGACATTATACCAGAATGGGGGACATTATACCAGAATGGGGGACATTATACCAGAATGGGGGACATTATAAAAGGATGAGTGGCATTATACCAGAATTGAAACATTATACCAGGATGGGGGACATTATACCAGAATGGGGGACATTATACCAGAATGGGGGACATTATACCAGAATGGGGGACATTATACCAGAATGGGGGACATTATACCAGAATGGGGGACATTATACCAGAATGGGGGACATTATACCAGAATGGGGGACATTATACCAGAATGGGGGACATTATACCAGAATGGGGGACATTATACCAGAATGGGGGACATTATACCAGGATGGGGGACATTATACCAGGATGGGGGACATTATACCAGAATGGGGGACATTATACCAGAATGGGGGACATTATACCAGAATGGGGGACATTATACCAGAATGGGGGACATTATACCAGAATGGGGGACATTATAGCAGAATGAGGAGCATTATAGAAGGATGGGGTACATTATAAAAGGATGAGTGGCATTATACCAGAATAGGAACATTATACCAGGATGGGGGTGATTATTCCAAGAAAGAACCAGGACATTATTATTACATGGGGGGCGAACACGTATGTCTTTATAGGATCTAGAATGCTACTACGGGGGTCCATACACCTGATGAACAAGCAGGTAAGTGCACAGGTCCAAATATTGCACCAGTTCTCACCTAGTTACGCCACACTGATTGCACAGTGATGTCATCCATGTGCTTTCAATGATTTTTTACAGAGCCACCGACTTGTAGGGTAATTTTTATCTGTGAAAGGCATCAAAAAGGGACGTCCCAGTGCCTTTTTTTTTTGCAGACACACTATTCACCCCCACAAAAAAAAGTTATACATACACACACGCTCGCACACACTTGAAAGGCACCTTGGACTATAATGGGTACGGGTTCTGTCAAAAATAAGGATAGAATACGTATGTGAGAATTGGATATCTGTAAGAGTCCTTAACATTTTCTACTAATTATTAACCCAATATAAGTTTAATTTATTTTCATGTTTCAATAGAAGTCTAATCATCAAATCGAAAATAAAAAAAATATCCACGGTATTCTTTTATAAAACTACTGTGATACAACAGAACCATTAACAGTAACATATCAATGTAAGACATCTAGGGATACGAAGATCTCTGATGGCGCTTCCGTTTGAGGAAGGATCCCAATGCGATTGGATATAATTCAATGTAGGTTAATTACCGTAACCGTTATGACAACACATTAAAACAAGTGGGTTTTTTTTTTTTTTAAATAAAAACTGAACACAAGTCGTTTCAACTCTTATGAGTCTTCATCAGCTGTATATCGGACATCAGTAAGGAATCTATTGACATATTCTGAATCCCAGAGCTTTGCCTTTGTGAATCTGATTACAATGCTTACTTCAGAAAATCTACATTTGAAAATGGTGTAAAATTACATTACGTCTGGAACCACATATACAGTCTTCTTTTTTTAATCAAAGGGATAAGCCGATTCAAATTAGGAATCTTTTCTGTACATTTTTGGGAAGGAGGATTCTTTATGAGCGTAAGAAGGACTTACTTGTATCTCATGCCGGTCTTACGTGCCGTGCAGTCATCCAAGGATAGCCCGTGCATTTTGAGGAATTCCTCCATGTTCTTGGCGTGAGCCGCCACCTTGACATCCCGAATTCGCTGTAGTTCCACCACATCAACCTGATGGACTTGGTTAATTCCCCATTCAGAGTGGTGCCTACTTAGCACACTCTTTAAGCTTCCACTGTATGAAACGGACAGCATTTTGCTGTCTGGTCTTGGAATCTGCGGATTTTCCAGATGGACAGGTTTAGCGGGCACATGGGACTTTTTCACAGAGGAGACTCTGTAGTCATTGCAGGTTGCTCTCTGAGCAACAAACATTTTTGTAATCTTATGATCAAGTCCAAGAACATAGAATGAGAGCAAAAACCTTCGACAGTCGCTGACAGACAGCTGGGACCTCTACTAATTAATGGACCTTTATATATTCTTTGTCCGGGACACCAAAGAGACATGTACACACTCATGTCATCGGTCATTGGATCCCAAGGGGTAAAAGAATCCCGTCTCAAGACCTTAGTCAGGATAATATACTGTGAAACTGATAGGTTTCAACACTAACAAACATAGTAAACTACAGTCACTTAAGAAGCAAAATCAAAAAGGTTGAACTCGTCATGCATAACCATAGGGCTCTTAGAAAATGCGTTTAGCCAGGTAGACTTTCAAGACATGCAGATTAAACAATGTCTAAATTAGTTTAGCAAACTGAATTTCAGTTCTTAATAAGCAAACAAGATGAGTGCCGCTCAAAATGTCCCATCAGGACGGTCCGTGAAGATTTATTTAAACAGTAGGACGAAAATTACAACGTTCTTCTTGTACCAAACATCTAATCCAAAAGCGGGAGACCCCATCAGCTAATTTTCCAAAGAGTTCCCAAGAATATAAATGTATTATCTCTGATAGACCCACAAAAAATTCTAAAATACTGCAACATTGTAATTTACACACACACAACCATTCCTAACACACAGATGAAATATTCAGGTTACACATTTCCTCAGATTTTTAAGCCTCCAGAACAAATAAGAATATGCTAGTGTTTACCCAGGAGATTTGATTGCTGGGTTCTTGGGCAGATAGGTTTTCACTTCCAAGAACTAGAAATAAAATACACTTCGGGTTCAGATTACGTTTTAGTACAGGATCATGGAACAGGGGGCAAATCGTGGGCACAAGACGACAGAATAGATGAGGCGCTGATACCATGCTGCAATAACGGAATGGCAGACGCGGTACTGTATAAGGTGCGCGTCTCTGACTGGGGAGCACCTAGATAGAGCAGCACGGAAAGGTTGTCAGTGCCAGTTCCCCCCTGGCATCACTCCCCCTTAGTGATGCACTAATTGGAAGACCCCCAGCCGGCCAGTGGTCACTGGAGGGGAGGGGTCCTACGGCCACTCCTACAGGGGTTAAATCCAGGTGTCCGGCCGGGAACTTTCTCTTTTCCTCCCGGCGGAAACCTGGAAGCTTTTGTCCCACCCTCCCTCCCTTTTTAAAGGCTAAAGATGGTACTAACCTGCGGGATGATGTAAATTTGTAAATGCTATTGTAATATTTCACGTTAAAAAAAAAAATAAAATATGTATATACGTATGTGATATAACTAACCCTAGTAACCTTTATTAAGTCACAGCGGAAGAAGCGGAGGAGGGCAAAGGTCGTAGCCGCTCGTTGGGCCAATTCCCCTGCCGATCACGGACAGGAGCTCGGCGCGAGCGGCCGTTACGATATGTAATTGCCCTTTCTCGGCTTATTTAATTAATAAACTGTGACCGACCTGTTCAACCCACCTAGGACTGTGTGTGTTTCATTACGGGATGGATGGGAGGGGGGAAGGCACTGGTTACGACACCCAGGTCTCCACAGTCAGGAGAATAGTGCAGCTGACCAAAAGAAGACAATGGCCTCGACAAACTGCACTCACAAGCTGCTGGCTGTCCGGCCGAGCTCCAGAAACAGCTAAGTGGTACTCTTCAAACCAGAGCGGACTGCTTCTCCAAAACAAGGATCTCATTTATAAAAAATCTATTAATATTGATGTAAAAGGCGGCAAAACTAAGTTTTATAAACAGGAGAATCTTTACAGACAAGTACGTGCACCGCTGAGTACCATTTTACAGTTTGTAGATAGACATAACTACATCCTGTATTATACCCCAGAGCTGCACTCACTATTCTGCTGGTGCAGTCACTGTGTACATACATTACATTAGTGATCCTGTACTGATCCCGAGTTACATCCTGTATTATACCCCAGAGCTGCACTCACTATTCTGCTGCTGCAGTCAATGTGTACATACATTACATTAGTGATCCTGTACTGATCCTGAGTTACATCCTGTATTATACCCCAGAGCTGCACTCACTATTCTGCTGGTGCAGTCACTGTGTACATACATTACTGATCCTGAGTTACATCCTGTATTATACTCCAGAGAGGCACTCACTATTATGCAGGTGCAGTCACTGTGTACATACATTACTGATCCTGAGTTACATCCTGTATTATACCCCACAGCTGAACTCACTATTCTGCTGGTGCAGTCACTGTGTACATACATTACTGATCCTGTAATGATCCTGAGTTACATCCTGTATTATACTCCAGAGAGGCACTCACTATTCTGCTGGTGCAGTCACTGTGTACATACATTACATTACTTGTCCTGTATTGATCCTGATTTACATCCTGTATTATACTCCAGAGCTGCACTCACTATTCTGCTGGTGCAGTCACTGTGTACATACATTACTGATCCTTTACTGATCCTAAGTTACATCCTGCATTATACCCCAGAGCTGCACTCACTATTCTGCTGGTGCAGTCACTGTGTACATATATTACATTACTTATCCTGTACTGATCCTGAGTTACATCCTGTATTATACTCCAGAGCTGCACTCACTATTCTGCTGGTACAGTCACTGTGTACATACATTACTGATCCTGTACTGATCCTGAGTTACATCCTGTATTATACCCCACAGCTGAACTCACTATTCTGCTGGTGCAGTCACTGTGTACATACATTACTGATCCTGTAATGATCCTGAGTTACATCCTGTATTATACTCCAGAGAGGCACTCACTATTATGCTGGTGCAGTCACTGTGTACATACATTACTGATCCTGTAATGATCCTGAGTTACATCCTGTATTATACTCCAGAGAGGCACTCACTATTCTGCTGGTGCAGTCACTGTGTACATACATTACTGATCCTGTAATGATCCTGAGTTACATCCTGTATTATACTCCAGAGAGGCACTCACTATTCTGCTGGTGCAGTCACTGTGTACATACATTACATTACTTATCCTGTATTGATCCTGATTTACATCCTGTATTATACTCCAGAGCTGCACTCACTATTCTGCTGGTGCAGTCACTGTGTACATATATTACATTACTTATCCTTTACTGATCCTAAGTTACATCCTGTATTATACCCCAGAGCTGCACTCACTATTCTGCTGGTGCAGTCACTGTGTACATATATTACATTACTTATCCTGTACTGATCCTGAGTTACATCCTGTATTATACTCCAGAGCTGCACTCACTATTCTGCTGGTGCAGTCACTGTGTACATACATTACTGATCCTGAGTTACATCCTGTATTATACCCCAGAGCTGCACTCACTATTCTGCTGGTGCAGTCACTGTGTACATACATTACTTATCCTGTATTGATCCTGATTTACATCCTGTATTATACTCCAGAGCTGCACTCACTATTCTGCTGGTGCAGTCACCGTGAACATACATGACTGATCCTGAGTTACATCCTGTATTATACCCCAGAGCTGCACTCACTATTCTGCTGGTGCAGTCAATGTGTACATACATTACTGATCCTGTACTGATCCTGAGTTACATCCTGTATTATACCCCACAGCTGAACTCACTATTCTGCTGGTGCAGTCACTGTGTACATACATTACTGATCCTGTAATGATCCTGAGTTACATCCTGTATTATACTCCAGAGAGGCACTCACTATTATGCTGGTGCAGTCACTGTGTACATACATTACTGATCCTGAGTTACATCCTGTATTATACCCCAGAGCTGCACTCACTATTCTGCTGGTGCAGTCACTGTGTACATACATTACTGATCCTGTACTGATCCTGAGTTACATCCTGTATTATACTCCAGAGCTGCACTCACTATTCTGCTGGTGCAGTCACTGTGTACATACATTACATTACTTATCCTGTATTGATCCTGATTTACATCCTGTATTATACTCCAGAGCTGCACTCACTATTCTGCTGGTGCAGTCACTGTGTACATACATTACTGATCCTTTACTGATCCTAAGTTACATCCTGTATTATACCCCAGAGCTGCACTCACTATTCTGCTGGTGCAGTCACTGTGTACATATATTACATTACTTATCCTGTACTGATCGTGAGTTACATCCTGTATTATACTCCAGAGCTGCACTCACTATTCTGCTGGTGCAGTCACTGTGTACATACATTACTGATCCGGAGTTACATCCTGTATTATACCCCAGAGCTGCACTCACTATTCTGCTGGTGCAGTCCCTGTGTACATACATTACATTACTTATCCTGTACTGATCCTGAGTTACATCCTGTATTATACTCCAGAGCTGCACTCACTATTCTGCTGGTGCAGTCACCGTGAACATACATGACTGATCCTAAGTTACATCCTGTATTATACCCCAGAGCTGCACTCACTATTCTGCTGGTGCAGTCAATGTGTACATACATTACTGATCCTGTACTGATCATGAGTTACATCCTGTATTATACCCCAGAGCTGCACGCACTATTCTGCTGGTGCAGTCACTGTGTACATACATTACTTATCCTGTACTGATCCTGAGTTACATCCTGTATTATACTCCAGAGAGGCACTCACTATTATGCTGGTGCAGTCACTGTGTACATACATTACTGATCCTGAGTTACATCCTGTATTATACCCCAGAGCTGCACTCACTATTCTGCTGGTGCAGTCACTGTGTACATACATTACTGATCCTGTACTGATCCTGAGTTACATCCTGTATTATACCCCAGAGCTGCACTCACTATTCTGCTGGTGCAGTCACTGTGTACATACATTACATTACTTATCCTGTACTGATCCTGAGTTACATCCTGTATTATACTCCAGAGCTGCACTCACTATTCTGCTGGTGCAGTCACTGTGTACATACATTACTGATCCTATACTGATCCTGAGTTACATCCTGTATTATACCCCAGAGCTGCACTCACTATTCTGCTGGTGCAGTCACTGTGTACATACATTACATTACTGATCCTGTTCTGTTCCAGAGTTACATCCTGTATTATACTCACTTGACAAATGCCTTGAGGGGTATGATTTCCAAAATGGGTGTATGGTGAAAAGAAACCTTTACGGAAAAATTTGCGCTCTGAAAGCCAAATAAATTCTCTTTCCCTTCTGAGCCCTGCCATGTGCCCAAATAGTGGTGAATTACCACATATAGGGTATTGCCGTAATCAGAAAAATTGAGTAATACATGACGGGATACATTTTTTCTCATTACCTCTTAAATATAATTTTTCATTTTCACATGCTTACTGTAAATAAAGCTGTGACACCTGTGGGGTATAAATGTTCACTATATCCTCATGAGAATTTCTTAAAAGGGGTGAAGTATCCAAATGAAGTCACTGAATGAGGGGGGTTTCCTCTGTACTTTATCCTCAGGGATCTGCAAATGGAGAAATGAAACCAATCCAACAAAATTTACACTCCAAAAGTCAAATGGCGCTCCTTCCCACCTGAGCCTTCCTGTACACCCAAATGAAACACTTGGGGCTACAATGGAAACACAGAATTTTTCATTTTTTTTTCTTTCATTCCACTTTGTGATAGCTCATGTCAAGCAGCCAATATTTTGATTACTATAAAGGGGTGCACTTTTTAAAATCGTGTTTTGTGGGTGGCTTCTAATATATATCAGACCAACGAAAGACACTTGAAAGCTCGACCACCACCAAGGGGTTAAGGGCAAACACACTAAAAAGTTAACAAAGTAAACAATTTTCAATCCTCCAATCCCAAAGATTAAACAGGTAAAATTGAAAAAAAAAACAAAACACTGTACTACAACACTGAGCAGAAATGAGAGACAGCTCACCACCTAGAACAAATAATGGATAATGTGATTAGATTCCTTGGTTACGCCCTGCAAATGATGAAGCCCCGGAAGAAGCAGTCATTGTAACGGCGAAACCCTGGTTAGATATACATATTCGCCGTCTGCCGTGAGGTGGACTGCTCCATGCATGCCTTTTCATATGCTGTTTTAATTACTGTTGTGAATATAATAAATACATTTTCAGTGGATATCCGGTCTAGTGGATATACACCATATTCAATTTTCTAAATTAGGTACCTTGTTCACCTGGAATTATTCACTTTACATCATCTGAATCGTGACAGGCATACCAGCTGTTTCACTCCAACATTCTACTGGATTAATCCACTTGAAACAAAAGATTATGTTCATATTATCATCTGTTATCCTCTATATTAGGGGATGAGGTCTCTAACATTTCTGTCCACTGATGTAGCGTAGTGAGTTTCTTGCAATTTTATTTATTTTTTAACTAAAACATATCGTTCTAAATGTACCATTAACATAAAGTACAATGTGTCATGGAAAAAATGTCTTAGAACCACTGGGAAATGTAAAGGTATTGGAACGTTATTGTTACGTAAAGTGACATGTGACCGACCGATTTGAAATTTCCAGCACAAAACCAGATTTTTGGTCTCATCAGTTAGGATTATTTTATAAGGGGTAACGTTTAGAGATTGACATGTCTGACTTGCCAGTGTAAGGAGACTTAAAGGCCCTGCGGGAAATTAAATATGCTAATTGCCTCTTTAGAGAGGAAGAGGACTAGAACTCTAGCGCCACCTACTGGAAGTATCAATCCTAAAAGACAATATTGACACTTTAAGGGGCCTTGTCACATGACTTAGGATAAAAGCCAAACCAGAATCACAATTGCTGACACAGTGTTTCAGGGTGATGTCCCTCCTTAGTGCAAAACAAGAGCTCTGATTTGGCTGTATGAGAGGCCCCCAACTGGGTTCTAAGGGGAAACATTTCTCGATGGGGTGAGTGACATGCCTGACCTGTGTACTTCATTGTTATCACACCTGCAGTGGTTTTGTTACAACTACAGCACGTGACCGCTGCAGCCAATCACTGGGCTTAAACTCTGCATTACAGATCAGCCCAGCTGCAGTGGTCAAATGCTGTACTGATGATGTCACCACTGAGGCCATCATCAAAGGCAGGGGGTAGCAGTTAAGAAGCAACTTTGGAGTGGCAGTGGGTAAGTAATTTTAGATCAAGCAAGCCTTTGGAATAAAACAAATTAAACCTCCTCTGCTTCATCTTGTTAAGATCATTTAAAGTGCTACATTTACACAAGAGGGAAGCTCCGCGCCGCCATCATCCTCAGTCTGCCGAACGCATCTCAGAATCCATTACCATCTTCAAATGGCGCTGGCTAATTTGTGGTGTAAGATAAGAGAAGCATTTTGCGTGTGTTCCTTGGCTTCACCTTACGAAGATCAATAGCCATTAACCTGCAGGAGGTTCCTGTAAGGATTACACCGACTTCTTGGAACAGCTCCACACTGCACTAGAAGACCGCAGCAAACTTAACCGTTACGCTGCCCGTGTATACGGCACGGCTTTTATACATGTGTTTAGGGGAAAAGATCGAGCGAGAGATCAACAGACATACAGTAGGGGCCAACTCATCAATGCTATTTCGGGAAGCGCTTTGCCGCTTTTCTATCTTGTTCGTCAATGTTGGCTCAGTTAGCCAATTTTACTTGCAATTTATTTTGTGCACATTCACTCCAACCCCTCGAACATTTTTTTTTTTTTGCGCAGGGCTCATTCAGACGTCCGATTCTTGTGTACAAGCGCTATTCATGTAATTAACTGACAGCACTCGTACCTATGATATTCGATAGGGCCATTCATAGGTCAGACTTTTTTCCTGGGAACAAGTAGTCTGCAAAAAATATTGGAGACATGTCTGATTTATATCCAAAGATCAGATCAAAATCAGGAATGCAAATCAATGGGTGCATGAAAAAATAAATAAAAAACAAATAAGACCACAGTCAGATGACATCCAAGTGTGGTCCGATTTTCAGTGATTCGCAGAATTTAGAAGGTGGATATTTTTTCCACGTACAAGAAAATCGGAGAACACTCGGACCACACTCTGATCAGAATAATCGGTCTGATTTTCGAGGACGCAAAAAAAAAAAAGGACATTTGAATGAAGGAAAAAAACAAGGTCAATTTCAGTCAGTCTGTCAGTAACTTACAGGCAAGCTGATCAAATACATTTTGTAGGGGTTCTCTCATGTTGCCATCTTCAGGAGCTCACCGCTTCTTTGAAGGCATGGCTGACGTGCTGGGCCGAACCGCCTGCTGTCTGATGCTGGAGTACAGGGACACTGAGGCTGTCTGGATCCAATGATCAGGCCAACTTCAGAGTGGACCTCAAGAGGTGGCCGGTAACCTTGGCAATGAGCAGTACACTGTAGAATTAAAAATCTCTGTTCTTGAGAACGGAGAAGATTTTTAATAAGAGGTAAATTGCAAAGTTGCTTGTTTTAAGAAACACAAGGCAATTTTACAAATTCAATTAGATGAAAACTATGTCCTGAAATACTCTGCACTGCTGTCATCATTCGCTCACCCTAAAATTGCCCATAAACATTAGATAACTGTTGAGTGAATTGTTCCGCTGACATCTTCTGTTCAAGACTTCCCAATACAGAGAAACGCTCTTCCCAGCGTTCCCATGTTCTCTATGAGAGCTGCTGCCAGACATCTCTGGCAGAGGTTTATCACGGCCAATCAAAAGGATCGGGCAATTAAAGATCAACCACCTGATCCTTATCATAATCGGTCAGGGAACAGTCGGGAAGCGCCATACACATAAAACGGTCAGGTATCATGCTGAAATTGGGAGGGTTCTGCCAACTTTTATCAAATGTGCATGTGGGGTTGTACACCCGCGTGAAATCTTCGGCAAGCGCTGCAGCTTGCCAAATCCTAAGGTGGCACAACCATATTGTTTTCTCAGCTGAGTGCGAGATCCCGTTTTCTTGGATGTGGAGAAGATGGAATTTAAAAAAAAAAAAAAAGAAACCCCCCAAAATTTCTAAATCTTCTCTATTCTGTCAATCTGTG